>NC_051185.1:105989880-106089879 GCF_013339695.2 Rhipicephalus sanguineus | reverse complement strand
TGCGAATATCAAAAAAAAAATCCGGCAAATACCACGCCTTGTGGGAATCGGTTTCATGAGAAGCAGTCAGGAAGTAGTTCTATGCTGCATATCTGGCTTTGAGCCAAGCGTTGCCGGGTGGATCGACGTGTTTTTGTAAGTTTGGTAGTTGTCTGTACATCATGGACTTACTAGGAACGTCGACAACACTGGTGTTTGAAGGGTAACTTATTGTCTGACATAACTTCAGCGCACACTTTAGAGCACATACGCCAGTATTATAGAAACGACGGGCACTTTGCGGTGCGATGGTGTGAATATCACACGTAAATTTCTTTAGCGTATTCCGCCGGTGTCGGGCAACGCTTGAATATAACTTGCTCAATGATAGGAATACAAATGTAATGTTTATTAGACTGCTACAAAATCGGAGCCAATACTGGAACCAGAATAGACGTTAACCTCACATGACGCCTGCATGGTAGGATTATATATGCAGTGTTTATTGCTCTTTTTATAAAATTAGACACCCAGCACTACATCCACAATTGTCGTTGCACAGACATTATGACTGCATAGGGTCTTTTTCCAAAGCAGTTTCCAGAACTGGCGTGGCTCTGTGGTAGAATACCTGATGCGCGTTTCACGAACCCGTGTGCATGTGTGGAAGAAGGTCTTGACAGTTCTTGAACAAGGTCATCATCACCGTGGTCAGTGAGCACCAGCAGCTGGTCATGACTTGTTATTGGATTCGATCATGATCACGGTGACGAGGGGTCCATGTGTAGTGAAGTATGAGGTATAGTACAGCTGTTCGAAATCATGGATGCCTCGGTCATTTCTTCGAAAAATTTTCTGTCGATAGAGCCGTCAACACGTCGGAACGTGATGCCACCGTTCGCGTTGGTGAGGTATAGGCCGTCGAGGCTGGTAGGCCTGGATTATGCTAGGTAGACCAACATCAGTGAATGGTGCATGTCGTATCCGTAGACTATCTGGGCGCATGTGGCCTACGTAGCATAGTCTACAAAGCGGCTGTCAGTCAATCTGGCATCATCCTCGGTCTGCATGAGGCCATCGCCCAGCCTCGTAAGAAATGAAGGTGACACTGCGTCGTTCTGGCGGACTAGGTGCACTTTAAGGTGCGATGATGTCAATATCATACGTAACTATCGTTGATGAATTCCTCCGGGGTCGAGCAATGCTTCAATATAGCTTGCTGAATCATAGTAATACAAATGTAATGTTTAATAGACTGCTATAAAAGCGGAGCCAACACTGGAACCACAGACGTTAATCTGATATGACGCCTGTATCGTAGGAGTACACATCGAAGGAGTATCGTGTAGCGTTTATTGCTTTCTTGCAAAATTAGATAGCCAGCACCACAACCACATTTGAAGTTTCGCCGACATTACGCCTGCGTGGGCTGCTTTTCCAAACCAGTTTGTAGACTTGGTCTGGCTCTGTGGTAGAATACCTGATTGCTGCGCAGAATGCTTCGGTTCGATTCCTGCTGGGATCCTAATTTTCATTCTTTACATTCGTCGGCTCAACGCTGCCGATGTCTGTTTTTCTTAACGCTCTCGCATTTAAATTACCAATGTCTGTTCTCGCCGTTCCTGGGTAGATATAAACTGTCAATCACCTGTGGCGCATACCCGTACACCGCGCCCCGTGGTAAACGGGTATGTGCCACACGTGTCTGCAGGAAATGGTTTGACGACGTACGCGACAGGATTTTCACGTTATTTTTGTCATGACCCGACAGTCATATTCGTCAGATCCTCTTACGCTCCCAGGGCTGGGCAAAGATACTTTGAAATTGTATCGCGATACGATACAACATACTAAGGCAAAAAGTGTTTGAGATACAGATACAAGATACCATAAGGCCGATTGTATCCGATACGATACATTCCAATTGTATCTTAAGATACTTCGATACATTCGGCAATTTGTTTATATATATTTGTATATGCTGTAATGTAGCACTAAACGCCGTTGCACAAAAATGTTCGCTTGAAAGTTCATTAACTGCGTCCAGTTTTGTTTCATATGAATGAAACGTCTGTTGTATCGCAAAAGTTTTGTATTTCTTGCTGAAGGTATCTTACTTTTATTCCGAAAGAAATTATTCGGGTTGCTTTAGCTGCTAATAATGACAGCTCTTTATGCACTTCGCTGATAACGGTTTTTGCTTGCCGCTTTTGTAATTGGGTGGAGCCAATGTTCTGCTTGCCGACCATCTAGGAGGATGCCATCTAATCAGAAGAACTTCAATAAAAAGCCTCCGCACAATGGCGCAAATACCGTAGTTAAGTTCTACCTTGCCCTAAACGTATCACGGTTTTCGCAATGCCCGATCACCGGACAGGTGTACGTCAGCGAGAACGCTGGTAGCGAAATTCTTTGCGACGCATCTTGTTTACGTAGAGGGCATAAAACTGCAATTACTTTATATTCTACTTATCTGCTGCCGTAAAGCGTTCGATGGCGACGTAAGCAGTATGCGCGATCTTTTAAGAATTTCTCTTTTATGAGAGAACATATGCAGCCCAGAAAACGTGTCAGACGTGTTCTATAGTTGCACGAAGTGCCTCGGGACACCGCCGCTATATACACTGTATTGCAACTTAAGCTTCAATTACCTGTTGATTAGTAACAGTAAAAATATTTAGAGGATACTAAAAAAAAAGAACAAATATAACTAAGTAAAATAGAAAAGCGGTTCTGCATCAAACACAGCGTAATAGTATAGGAACACGATACAGGCGGCACCCCCAAAAGCTACTAATAACTGCTGCGTTCAACGTCCCACTGAACCACGATAGGATGATGATAGAGACCGTAGTGGAAGGCTCCAGAAATTTTGACCACGTGGTGTTATAAAACTTAAATATAAACACACGGGCATCGAATTGCGGCCGCCGCGACCTGCAGGTGCCTATGTAAAATAGCGTGTGTGTTCGACTCGTTAAGACGCTCATTAGAAAAACGGAGCATTTTGTATAACAATGTTTCTCCAATCCATTTGCTAACATATTTGAGATGGCTCCTAATAATTTACATTATAATGAAAACTCATTTTCGCTATTTCACTAAGCAGTAAGCAGAATTTCTGTTGCTGTATACTCCAGGCACGCGAAGATTATTATATATTTGTTGTCAACGATGCCTTGGCATAACAGTAAACTTAAGTAGAATATAAGTCTGTAAACAATAGCAGAAATGACGCAGGCAGCAAAAAGTAAGAATAAAGCAGAGAGCTTACCTTTCCATCCCGTTGGACCGATGTAGCCCACGTTTTCCCTCCGAGGAATTTGAAAAGATGGGAGATGGCTGTCAGGCGCTTCTTAAGACCAGCCTCATGGGGACCCCGGCAAAAGTCTCTATGTATGATGACGCCCAAGAATTTGTGAGTCCTGGCGTAACAAATATATTGTCCATTGATTGATACGGCATATGCTGTCATTGGGTTCCGCGTAAATGCGACCAACGGAGATTTCTCAGGTGAAATCTCGAGGCCTTGGTCACTATGGTACGCCGATATTGAAATCGCGGCTTTTTGAAGCCTTGCACGCACCTGAGGCCGTGTTACACCTGATGTCCTAACACCATCACGTGATGGTGTTAATGACACCATCACGTTAATGACATATTGCCGTAAGCAGAACCGAAAAAATCAATACAGAGACGTAGGTTATGCATGGGATGGAAAAGGACAACTTAGAAAGAAGTTGTGCTCCCAATCCAAATATGATTTTGAAAACTATGATTTTGAAACGTCACAGTTTCCCCGCAACAGCGAAGCAATGAATGCAATAGCAACAAATTGGAATGTCACACAAAGAACGTCAAGGAGCTCGATACTTGCACAGCGCCGCTCGAGCGCAAAGTATATACACTGACGAAAAGAATACACAGGACGACCGCGATCTAACAACGGTCACTGCTCGACACTTGCAGCGCGCTGCTCAAACACAAGGGAGGACACTCGAAAAGAATGCACAGGTACAGACAGGACGAGCAAGAACTAACGGCTGTTACTGCTGTTACTTCGTGTTTGAGCAGCGCGCTATACAACCCAACGCTCTTAGACTTCTTTTTCTTTAAAACTGCGGTGGGCGGCGCGTGAAGGGACTTTTCCGCGTCTCCTGCCGCGCGGTGGCGTTCGACGCATTGTTTACTCGGCGTTCCACATCGTCAGTGGGTACAGAAATAGGCCACTTCTTAGTGCGCGTCTCAAGGGCAGCTTTAAAACTGAAGGAAAATGTGGGAGCGTCGCTTTCAAGCGCGATCTTCGGTGCAATATTGCGGGTGATACTACGCACACAGAAGCACGAGCTCTGCGTGCCGTTAGCGTTAAATGGTATACTTAAATAGCTCGCTGTTGGTATGCTAAACAACCGGTGGCGTGTGGCCGAGTTGTTTAATGCAGCGCGCTGCAGAGATAGGGGTCGCAGGTTGGAATCCCGGTGGTGCGCGTCGGGTTTTTTTAAATGCGAATGCATTTCTTAGTGGGGCTATGTCAGGCGCCGGTCGGTGTCCGCGCGCCTGTCCGCTCTCACTCCCTCTCCCATAGCAACAGCGGCGGGCGCGCGCGCTTATCCTCGCCCCTAGCAACCGGAGCAGGTGGTGCGGGTGGAGTAGCGGAGAGTGAGTGGAGAGGAGGAGCGCGCTCGGGCGTGTGAGGGCGCTCGCATCGCGGGAGCTCGGCGGAGCTCCCGCGTGTGTGGAGAGAGTGTAGGAGAGGGTAGGTGCAGTGCTTCGCCGCTCCTTCTCTCGCCGTTCGCTCTCTCTCCTCCCTGCGCAACCGCCTCAATGCAGTGCGTTTGAGACGCGCTTGTAGCGTTTGTGCTGCCTTGGTACAGCCTGAAAACAGCGCTTTCTAAACGCGTTTGTGCTGCATTGAAGGCGGTGGCAACATCCCTGAGGTGATTGCGAACGCACGTAGGGAGCGTTCGTTGAAAGAGGCGCCCAAAAGGAAGACACTTGAGCGCGTCGATGTGTCCAGTTTTACGCCATTAAAATTACTACGCCGTGTACTCACGGCGCAAGAACTGCATTCGCATTTCCTCACGATTCCCTTCGCGGAGGTGGGGGCATTTTTGCGTCTATTTTTCTTTGTGGCTTTTATTTATATGTACATACATATACATATCCGGGCCATGTCGGCGACGGCAAAAACCAGCCGGGAGTGTCCGTATAATTGCTATCGCAATAAAATGAAAAAGAGACGTACGCCAAGATAGGTTCTGTTAAGTGAATGCTTGCCCTGTTAAATCCAGCATCGGTACCGGTGGTGCTATAACTGTTCGCAAGGCTGGGCAATGATACTTTGAAATTGTATCGCGATACGATACAAGATACTCAGGCAAGAAGTACTTGAGATACAGATACAAGATACTGCAACACTGGTTGTATCCGATACGATACATTCTAATTGTATCTTAAGATACTGCAATACATTCTCAAATTTGTTAATATATATCTATATAACGCAGCATTAAATGCCTATGCGCATAGATGTTCGCTTGAAAATTTATTAATTGCGACAAATTGTGTTTCGTTTGAATGAAAACTCTGTTAGTATCTCAAAATTTTTGTACTTCTTGTTCAAGGCATACCTGTCTTCTTTCCGAAACAACTTATTGGCGCTGTTTTAGCTGCTTAATATGACAGCTCTTTATACTTTCGCTGATAGCGGTTCTCGCTTGTAGCTTTTGTAACTGATGGGAGCTAGTCGCTGCTCTGCTTGCTGGCCAGCAAGCGGGTTGCCAAGTAAGCATATATGAACTTCAATAAGAAGCCTCCGCACGATGGTGCAAATACCGCTGTGGAGTTCTACCTTGCCGGTAAACATATTACGGTTTTCGCAATAACGGATCACCGTACAGGTGTACGTCACCAAGAACATGTGCAGCCCAGAAACGTTTCGACGAATTGAACAGTTGCGCAAAGCGCTGCAGGACACCGCCCTATTCACGTTATTGACACTTATAGATCCGATGACTAGCAACAGTAAGAGGATCCAGGGAAGCCTAAACAACGAAAACAAATATATCTAAGTAAAATAATAAAGCGGTTCTGTATCATACACAGCGAATAAGTATAGAAACACGATACAGGAGGCACCCCCAAGAGCTAATAATAATTGTTGCGTTTTACGTCGAAAAACTACGATATGATTATGAAAGACGTTGTACGGAGGGCTCCGGAAATTTTGACCACCTGGGGTTCTAAAACCTACATATAAACACACTAGCCTCTACCATTTTCCCTCCATCGAAATCCGGCTACCGCGACCTTCGGGCCAGCAGTCAAGCATATAAGCACTGGACCACCGCGGCGGGTAACCACTAATACATACGACCATAGGCGTGCGCACAGGGGGGGCAAGGGGGGGGGCGCCCCCCCTAATCACCTAAGAGGGGGGCGCGAAGTCTGCCCCGTACATTGACCCTTCTAGTCACCTAAGAAAGGGGGGGGGCGCAAAATCTGCCCCATACATTGACCTAATAGGAGGAGGAGGGGGGGGGGGCGGTGCGACGAACCTTCGCCCCCCTGATGGGGAACCCTGCGCACGCCTATGGATACCACAATTAAATTCAATGCCTATGGAAAATGGCGTAAAAGGACTCTTTGGGACGCTCATGAGAAAAACGGAGCATATGGTATAACAGTGTTTCTCGAATATCTTTGCCACTGTATTAATCTGGCGCCTAATAATTTGACCGTTATTATAATGCAAACTCAAATTTGCTAATTTACTCAGCAGTAAGCAGAATTATCGTTACTGTATACTTCAGGCGCGCCCGGATTATTATATATTTGTTCTCAACATCACCTTTACATAACAATAAATTCAACTGCATGGAATATAAGTATATAAACTTATATTCCACTTGAAGAAGAACAGAAGCAGAAATGACACAGACAGTTAAAACTTGGAATAAAGCAGAGAGCTTGCGCTGGCAGCACGTTAAAGGCATATTGCAGTAAGCAGACCAGCAGAAAAAGAAAACACTATAGACATATGTAATGTACGGGATGGAAAATAAGGACAGTAAGAAATAACTTCTGCTAACTATCAAATTATGATTTTAAAAACTCTTTGAATAAAAGAAAAACATACGTACGCCAAGATAGCGTCTGTTAGGTGAATGCTTGTTCTGTTAAATTCAGCATCGGTAGCGTTGGTGCCATATACCTGTTAGAACCTTATTTGCATATAAGTCAATCACATTGCGTGTAATGCAAACTTACATTCACGAGATCCTTCAAATCGCCGAAGTGTGGAAGCCACGAGAGGCAAAGCAACCTGCCATTTTATTCTTCAGACTTCGTAACGAAGCACCACACAATACGAACTTCGATAATGACTTTATAGCGGCATCAGCATGTGTGCGAAAGACGCCGCCAGCATTGTAGTACGCGGCACAGGAGAGTGGCTAAGTGCCGAGTGTCATGGCACTGACAAAACTAAAAAAAAAAAACGATTAAACAAAGATTTGGCTGGGCGCAGACGTTCGCGCGCTTGTCTGTCGAGACGACGCGAGCGCCACCTCGTAACTCTGCTCTACCAATATAGAGGGACGCTCGGAGCTTATTGCCTATCCTCGATGGAAAACTCTTGCGGAAAGATAAAATAATGTCACTGCCTTTAGTTTTATTCCGGCGACTTAGTGGCAGCAGTATCAGCTTGAGAAGCTCGAGCTCAGCCAACGTTTATTGCTTCGCACAGTGGTGGTGCTATCGCGGTATACTGTATCTTAAGATACACGATACATTCTTCAATGTATCGGAAATACAGATACAGATACTTGTTTTGCGAGCCGTATCGCGATACAGATACAAGATACCCAAAAAGTATCTAAGATAGTATCGAAGATACATGTATCTTCGATACTGCCTAGCACTGGCTGTTCGAATCTTGTTTGCATATAAGTCATTCTGATATCATGTAAGTCAAACTTGCATCGACGAGGTCCTTTAAAACGCCAATGTGTGAAAGCCACGAGACGCAAAGCAACCCCTTTTGTTGCATTCTTCAGACCTCGTAACGAAGTGCAATGCAAGATTAACTTCGATAACGAGACTGAAGCGGCATCAGAATTTGTGCAAAAGACACCCCACGCGTTGGAGTACGTGGTACAGCACAGTGGCTAAGAGCCTAGTGTCATAGCACTGACACAACTAAAAAAAAGAAACCGTGAAAACAAAATGTCCTCTGGGCGTAGACGTTCGCGCGCTTGACTGTCGAGACGACGCGAGTGCCACGACGTGACTCTGCTCCCTCAATAGGTATTCTAAGAGCTCATCGCCTGCCCTCGCTAGAAAACTCTGGCGAAAAGATAAGACAATGTCACTGTCTTTAGTTTTAATCTGGTGGCTTAGTGGGGGCAATATCGGCTTGAGAAGCGGAGTTCAACCAAGGTTTATTGTTTCGCACCGTGGTGCTGCGGTCGCAGTATCTTGTATCTTAAGATACACAATACAATCTCCAATGTATCGGAAATACAGACACTGATACACGCCTTGCGAGATGTATCGCGATACAGATACAAGATACCCAAAGAGTATCTAAGATAGCATCGAAGATACATGTATCTTCGATACTGCCCAGCACTGTAATAATAACGCTCCGATGCCAATGTTGGTCTACACCAAGTTTAGGAGGCGATCACGAGAGCACCCCGACGTAGGCGGCTAGATAGATAGATAGATAGATAGATAGATAGATAGATAGATAGATAGATAGATAGATAGATAGATAGATAGATAGATAGATAGATAGATAGATAGACAGACAGGCAGGCAGATAGATAGATCGATAGATAGATAGATAGATAGATAGATAGATAGATAGATAGATAGATAGGTGGATAGATAGATAGATAGATAGATAGATAGATAGATAGATAGATAGTTGGATAGATAGATAGATAGATAGATAGATAGATAGATAGATAGATAGATAGATAGATAGATAGATAGATAGATAGATAGATAGATAGATAGATAGATAGAAACGCTCAAAGTGCCAAATGTTCGCTAAGAAATGCTTCGCATTTAAAAACTCACAGGGTGCCTTATGCATTCCCCACAGACGACTCCAAGCCGAAAGCCATCTTATTCTCAGTCGACGTGTTGATCCTGCCCGGCACCCTCCGAAAGCTTCGCACACCTAGCGTCGTTTTGCATTGGCTCCAGTATCGCAGGTACATCACGTGGTTTTGTATTGCCTCCGTGATCTGCCAACTTTTGACATGATGATGTTTTTTTTTTCATCGCTCGTCCCCGCCGCCGCGGGACGCCGACGCTGACAGTCAAATTTCGCGTTTGATGAGGCCTTTAAGGTTTTCGCCTCAATAGCAGTGAAGCTGTTGATGCCAGGCTTTGGTTGTAATCAGACCCGAGCAAATATCATTGTCAAAATACGGCACGCGCTGTCTTCGTCCTCTTCATGTTCTTCTTCGTTGACAGAACACGTGCGCCGAATTGTCCGGTGCACACTTATGATATATTTGATCGGTGAGAGAACGACTACAAAGAAAGAGAGAACGACAGAAATTCTTGGCAAAAAAAGTTTCGTGACGAGATGGGATTCGAATCCGCGTAACCATGATCCGAAGGCGAGCATCGTAACCACTTTGCTGTCCAGGCACGCTAGCAATGCATGGCAGAGCCTTGTATATATATATATATATATATATATATATATATGAAAAAGGAAACCGAGGGCGAGGATGAGAGATGTGAGGGCGAGGAGGAGGGCAAACAGGAGTGGAGAGAGTAAAGCATATCTTTGAAAGAAAGATAGAGATCGAAAAGAAAGAAACGGAACAAAGGGAAAGAAAGAGACAAACTGAGAGAATCAGAGACAGATAGATAGAGAGAGGACAAGAGCTACAACGATAGAGGAAGCGAGAAAAGAAAGGAGGAAAGACAGGAAGGGAGAGAATCAAAGACAGAAACACATTAAGAAAGAGAAATGAACAAATATGTAGAGAGACAGAAAAGAAAGGGAAGGAAAACATAAAGAGAAAGAGAGAGAAAGAGAATCAAAGAAAGAAAGGGAAGGAATAAAGAAAGATATTACGAGTGAGAAAGAGGAATAATTAGACAGAGAAAGAAAGAAATAGAAAGGAAGAGACAAAAAAGGACATAAAAAAGAGAGAAAGAGAAAAGAAAGAAAAAAATGTCACAATTTGGCCACAAGGGCGAAGCAATGAATGCGATAGCAACAAATTGCAATGTCACCCGAAGAACGAGAAGAAGCTCAATACTTGCAGCGCAAGGCTGGAGCACAAAGAAGGGCGCCCGAAAAGAACACACAGGCGTGCAGATCGCAAGCGTGAACTAACTACTGTCACAGTTGTTACGTCTTTGTGCTTGAGCAACGCGCTGCGAGTGTCGACAATGGAGAATCAGACGCTCTTAGATATTTGTTTTTCTTTTAAATTACGGCGCGTGGTTTAAACTATGGTGCGTGGTCCTGCCACACTGGGGCGTATGATGCAAGCTGTGCCCAAGGAGGATATTTTAATCCTGCTTGGTGTGCCCGTTGTTCATTGTTTTTTTTTCTTCCACATCACGAGTGGGTACAGAAAAGGGCTACTTTGTCGTTCGCATCTCAAGGACAATTTTCAAATTGAAAGAAATTTATGAGCGTTGCGTCTGCAAGTGTCGACAATGGAGAATCAGAGGCTCCTAGGCATTTCTTTTTTCTTTTAAACTGCGGCGCGTGAAGTGACCCCCTGCGTCTCTTCCCACACAAGGGCGCACGATGTAAAGTGTGCCCGGTGTTGTTTTTTTTTTTTTCGTTCCACATAACGAGTGGGTACAGAAAAGGGTCACTTTGTCATGCCCGTATCAAGGGCAGTTTTCCAATTGAAAGAAAATTAGGGGTGTTGCGTGACAGAGAATACACAGAAGCTCCTCCGAGATTTGCTTATCACCAGCGGTAAACGGCGTATATAAATAGCTCGCTGTTATTTCGCCGGCGCATGGATGGGGCATGGTTGAGTTGTCTAATGCAGCAGCCTGGGTAGCCAGGGGTCGATGGTTCGAATCCCCGGTCGGGTGCTTCGGAATCTTTTCTGATGCTTTAGTTTTCTTTGTGCCTTTTAAATATATATACGTACATATACATATCCGGGACATGACGACCGTGACGGCAAAAATCAGCCGAGAGACTCCATATTCAACGAGAGTGTCCATATCATTGAAGAAAACGTCTCAGACATCTTCGACGGAATATCATACGTCCTTCCTCGAGTCCGTGATCATCCCCAGTTGTTTTAGTGCAAAAGAAAGATGGAACAGTACGTTTTTGCGTCGATTACCGTGCGCTGAACAAGATAACGCGCAAAGATGTTTACCCCCTGCCACGGATAGACGACGCACTGGATTCGTTGCATGTCGCCGAGTATTTTTCTAGCCTTGATCTGCGATCGGGCTACTGGCAAATACCGATGTCCGAATCTGACAAAGAGAAGACTGCTTTTTTCCACCCCAGATGGGCTGTATGGATGTAATGTAATGCCTTTTGGACTTTGTAATGCGCCCGCTACCTTCGAACGCATGATAGAAAGCGTACTGCGCTGTCTGAAGTAGAAAACCTGTTAAGTTATCTCGACGACATAGTAGTCTTTTCGTCCACTTTCCCGCAACATCTGCAACGTCTCGAAGAAGTCCTAGCCTGCCTTGCAAAAGCTGGCCGGCAGCTGAATACAAAAAATATAGCTTCGCCAGCAAGATCATCAAGGTTCTGGGGCACTTAGTCAGCAAAGAAGGAATTTGACCGGACCCAGAGAAGCTTGCTGCTGTCCTTGAGTTTCCCCGTCCGCTATCTCAAAAAGACCTGCGCAGTTTTCTAGGCTTGGCATCTTACTTCCGGCGCTTCATACGCGATTTCGCAGAGCTTGCGTCTCCGCCCCATCAACTGCTCGCAAGTAACACGCCCTTCGTTTCGTGCTAAGGCTGTGAAAGGGCTTTCTTGGTGTTGAAGCAAGCCCTCTGACATCCGACCCGGTAGTGTGCCACTTTGATCCAGGCGCACCCACCATCTTCCACACTGACGCTAGCGGTCATGGTATCGGTGCTGTTCTCCTGCAACGGAACACCAACGCGCACGAACGAGCCTTCGCTTACGCCAGTCGTACTCTGACTACTGCAGAGATGAATTACACAATAACAGAGCAAGAGTGCCTTGCTGTTGTTTGGGCGGTACAAAAATTTCGCCCATACCTCCATAGCCGCCACTTTACAGTCGTTACCGACCATAACGCACTGCGCTGGCTTTCTTCCCTGAAAAACCTATCGGGGAGCCTTGGTCGCTGGGTGCTTCGCTTGCAGGAGTACGATTTCGATGCCGCCTACAGACCTGGAAAGAAGCACCAAGACGCTGATGCTCTCTCTCGCTGCCCTCTGCCCAGCCGTGATAACTCACCGTCGCCATCTCCGACCGAGACAGCTCTACCCATCTCGGCGCTGAGTTGGCTATGATCCGGCAGCCCATCTATCCTTGTGTTGCATCAACGCGTCGACCCTTACTGCTGCTCTCTTTTAGCACGCATGGAAGGTACTTCTGCTCCACCGAACGGCCGACTACGTCGACAACTTAATCAATTCAAGATTCACAGTGGTGCTTTACATCGCTACGTTTATCACGTCGATGGAAGCAAATGGGTTCCAGTCATACCACGTTCTCTACAACGTGAGATTCTTCAAACATTTCACGATGATCCCACCGCCGGTCATCTCGGCTACCGCAAAACGTGCGAGAAAATACGAAGTCGCTGCACCTGGCCTGGCCTCTCTTCAGCCGTTTCCACATTTGTTGCATCATGCGTCCACGGTCAAAGCCGCGAGCGACCCACCACAGCTTCTTCTGGTCTCCTGCAACCTCTTCCGTGTCCCGCTTTGCCTTTCGAAGTCGTCGGGATAGACTTGCACGGCCCCCTTCCCATCACCTCCAATGGCAACCGTTGGATTGTGACGGCTGTTGACCGTCTAACCGGCTACGCGGAAACAGCATCACTACAAGCGGGGACTGCCACTGAAGTCGCGGATTTTTTTCTGCGCAACGTGTTTTTACGCCATGGAGCTTCATGCGTTCTGCTCAGCGACCGCGGCAAAGTCTTCCTTTCTTCTATTGTTGCTGAGGTTCTCCGCGCCACCAACAACATTCACGAGACCGCCTCTACTTACCACCCACAAACCAACGGCTTGACAGAACGCTTTCATCGCACCCTCTCAGACATGATTGCCATGTACATCAACCCCGACCACACGAACTGGGATGCAATTCTGCCGTTCGGGACGTTCGCCTATAAGAAGGCTACGCAACGCACCAGCGGCTTTTCTCCCTTTTTCCTGGTCTATGGCCGCTCACCGAGTTTCGCTCTGGACGTCTCGTTCCTTACGGCCCCTGCAACCTCAGCAAGTCCTTTATCCGAACAATTTCTGTGTCATCTTGCACACTGCCGTCACCAGGCCCAAATTAATACGGGCATCTCCCAGGAAGCCCGGAAGTCTCGCTACGACTCGACTCACCGTGCTGTCACCTTTACACCTGGCGACGAAGTTCTTCTTTGGACTCCGGTGCACGTTCCCGGCTTATGCGAATCATTCATGAGTCGCTTTATTGGACCTGCAAACATCCCCCGTTAATTACCGTGTCTCCCACCTTAGACCTCCTTCCGACCACTGTTGCCGTGGGACAGAAATCGCGCTTGTTTCTCGGTACTGTCGAGCGGCAATGCGGCCGCTTCCAGCGCGAGAGGCAATTAGTGTGAGCTTCTTCTTTGACTCTTCTTTGTCAACTGGACATATCATCATCATTTCTACAACTTCCTTATCTGTATAGATCATCATCAGTGTGTTTCAGCTCGAGCTCAATTCGAATAAAGCGCTTCCTTATAATATAACTGATATCGCAATGAAAGAGAGAACTAAACAGAAACAAGGAAAGCCATCCAGCTCCGCTGCTCCTTCAGGCATTTCACCACTAGTGCGAAGCCGTCCTAATATTTTTGTCGGTTTGAAGCTATCGCCATGCTGCTTTGGTAAAGCTTCTGCATATTTGCTTCAAATAAAATGCTGTGCAATTCTTGGGCTGTTTCAAAAATGCTTACATTAACATTCTAGGGCTGTTTCAAAATGGTTTCCATGAAAATGGTTGAAAGCTGTTCGATTCGTATTCGATTCCATCCTAAAGATCGCTATTCGCACACCCGTAGAAGTAAAGACAATAAACAAGGCGCCGGATTATTTCATTCTTTCAACGGACACTGTTCACAGCTCAGACGATGGAGCTGTCTACGAAACATACTGAGGCAGCTATGTACTAGCGGTGCAAAGACTGAGGAAACAGCGGAGTTGGTGGCGTTCCCCTCTTCCTCAGTCTAACTTCCCTTCCACACCCCCTTGACATAGTATACTGTGCGACGCAATGCTGTTCTTTGAGAGCGCGCCTGGATGGACGAGTGATTACGACGCTCACCTCCTTTTCGCAGGTACGCGGGTTCGAATACCGTCTCGCCATAAACTTCTCTTTTTCTCTTTCTTTTCCTCGGTTTTGTCTATTTTCCTATGTCTTCTTTGCCTCTGTTCGTTTCAATGTCTTTCTTTCTCTATGTAGATATTTCTTTCTATTTCTCGCTGCTTCTATCTTTCTATTTCTTTCATTTCTTTCCTATGCCTTTCGCTTTCTCTCTATATATTTCTCTCTCTTACTCTGATTCTCTCACTATCGGTATTTCTTTCTGTTTTTCTTCCCTTTTTTTCTCCCTATTTATTTTCTCTTTATTTTTCTTATATGCTCTACTCTCTTTCCTTTTCTTCAAGCTCTTCTCACATGTCTCTTTCTCACCCTCACTTGCCTTTGCCATCCCCTTCCTTATTATACTATACTGTACTATAGCATAGAAGGCAACGTTATGTCATACTAGCGTGCCTGGATAACCGAGAGGTTACAAAGCTCGCCTTCGGATCGTGGGTATGCGGATTCGAATACCGCCTCATCAAGAAAACTGTTGCGCCATGAATTTTCCTCTTTCCCTTTATTTCCATCTGTTTCTTTCTCTTTCTCTCTCTCTCTCTCTCTCTTTACTCGTTCTCTCGCCCATCAGAGTTATTGCATCTCACGCCGGACAAATCGGCGCACATCTTCTGGAGCAAAGCAGAATATGAAAAATTGAGCGCGTGCTGGTTTCGTGATAATTCCTGTTCGCGAATAAAAGCGCTTCTCCGAGGTCACACAGCTCCGCTCTTAAAAGGCGAGTCGCTTCGACGGTTTTTGTGTATAACTTTTTGTTTTCTAAAATCAAGGGACTACTTTCTGTCTCCCAAAAGTCTCGAACCTAACCCCCCCCCTCCTTAACGTTTCCGCCGCCGATCCGTTGCCGCCCGCAGTATAACGCTCGCAGATGCGAATATTGTGAAGATCGGTTCAAGCACGACGCTTCAATATGAGCCGTATAAACTATGGGAATCATATGCCTGCGTCTCCAAGTATAACTGTAACTTACACCAGCCATACGCATGCTGACGCGCGTGCTCTTTCGGTGTCAATACAGGACTTTTAGAACGCGTACAGCATACGATGCATCTTGCGCCGTCATCATAGAACGGACCAGCTCTTAAACTAAAAGCGGCGTGATGATCCAGAAAAACAAAAGTCACACGGTTCCTGATGCATTTCCCTGACACGACTGGAAGGTGAAAGCCTCATATTCCTCCTTCTTTTTCGGTCGATTGTATTGATTATGGAAGCCCTCTTCATTAAGAATGCTGGTGAAAGGTATGTCAGCTCTCCTTCAGTGGCGTTATCGCGAAGCGAACTCAAGTTTTTTTGGACATGGATACCTTCTTGGTTGTTTGGAATTTTGAAGGTTTTATCATATGTTCCCATTGCCTATGTGCCGCTTTTGTGATGTTAAGATATTAAGTTTGTTAATTGATATTTTTTTTTGCTTTCTCTTGCCTTCTTGCAAGTTGGCAAGATTGCTACGTGGCGGTAACCGCGCAGTTGGTTTGAGTTCTCTTCTTTTTATGTTTCTTTTTATGTTTAATTAATAAACCTTTCAGTAGTGAGTAAGCGTTCGTTGTTTCTCCTTGTTCGTGCGTTTTGTTTGCGCTGCTTAAACCATAATGGAACCTTACCAACTAGCCAGTTGTCGACCTTCTAAGGTGCCTTGATGCGTGCTTTTCTCCGCTTTATGGGGCGGAGGGGGACATCTGCCGAGTTTCGTTGTAATTTGCAGCGTTCCCTATTATGTTTTTATCGAGCGAAGGGAAGGAAGGAAGGGAGGAAGAAACAAGCGGAAAGGCAGATAGGTTAGCCAGTTCATAGACCGGCTGGCTATCCTGTGCTGGGGGTAAGGGGTAAGGGGGATAAAAGATGATAGAAGAGAGATGTTACAAAAACAAAAGAAAGAAAGGAGAGCAAGGAAAGGAAGGAGAGAGAGAAAAAAAAGGAAAGGAGAATACGACACTGCTTAGATTCTTTCTCTAAGACCAGTTTTCCGCAAGAAGCGTACTGATGCTTTCAAAGCCTTCTGTGCTGACGACGGACGCGGCCAAGGCCCCCAAACGCTTTGTTCCGGCAGAGGGTGATTACCAAGTTTATCTAGCGCATACGAAAGCACTTGTCTTGGCGCACTGAAATGGGGACACTCACACAGAGGATGGGAGATCGTTTCTTCGCAGCTGCAGTGATTGCATGTAGATTTGTTGGCCATTCCAATCAGACAAGAGTCACAGGAACCACAGAGGGGCATAAATGGCTTTTTTCAAAACCGGGGAACAGAGACATTCGATTATATTATTGGGTTATTGTTTCTTCAGAACGCTTTTCGGTCAAGTTAAACAAAAGGATCTTTTTCTTGGTGAAGGTCACGCATGCCCTACCTGGAAATTCTTCTTGATTAGATACTAATGATGTACTTGAGTAAATCTTGCACTGTTCCTTGTGTGGTTTTTCTGGCCCTCTCTCATGATAGGTAGAATATTGCTTTGCAAATGCTGGCTCCAGCAGCACCTCATGCCACTCCTTTGAGATCATTTATCCCAGAACAACTGATATGTCGCGCATAATATATGCTGTCTACATGAGTGATGGAGTGAAATAACCTTATTTAAGATCCGGCGGATGGAAGGCCCGGGCCTGGGGCCGCCTAGATGGCCGCTTAGAGCTGTTGCTCCCGCGCTGCCCCCACGGCTCGCTGGACGGCCCAAAGTTGTTCCGTCAGTTCTGAACTGAGCAACGCGGTCGACCACCGCGCCCGTAGATCCTCCGGGGGAGATTGCCATGCGATCTTGATATTTTGGGACATCCCCACAACATGTGTTGTAGGGTGGCTCTAGCCCACTTGCATAGCTGGGTATGTATCGCTCGTGTATATCTCAGGGTAAAAAGTCTTGAATTGCACGGGATTCGGATAGGTTTCTGTCTGTAATCGCCTCCAAGCAACGGACTCAGCTCTGTTGAGTTTACTGTGAGGCGGTGGTAAAATTCAACTCCGCATTTTATAGAATTTGGTTATATCGCTAAATGTTGGTAAACGATCTTTTTCTCTCCACATGTCCTCCTCCACGTTCCCCTGACCGATAGAAGTCACTCCTTGCTCAGCTCGGCGTGTAAGAAAGACCTCGAGCTTCGCAGTATGCTATCTCGTTGGGTTGATTGCTGGAATGTCTGGAGTTGTAAGCGCTGGAACCAGAGCAGTTGCCTGTCGTTCTTCTCTGCAATGGAGAATATGGCTTTGTTAACACTGATGATGTGCCACGCCTGAGGGGAGATCCTGCCCTTAGCATGATTTCGAATGGCCGCCTGTGAATTGCTAATGATGTATTGAGCATTCGTGGAGACCAATGCTAGTGCAATGGCAACTTCCTCTGCTCTCTCGGAAAATTTGGTATTAACTGACACGCTGGTAAGGAGCTTTTGGTTATGATCTATGGCTACTGCCACGTAGTTTGGGTATTCAGCCGCGTCAACGAAGGCGGCTCTGTCGTCTGGACCCTTAGCTTTGGATCATTTTCTCTGCTCTACTTGTGCGTCTACCTGGATGCATGTTCTTGGGTATATTCGGTACTAGCAGTTCCTCACGAATTTATCTCGTGATTGTCCTCTTTTCTCCGTATTGACTGTGGTAATTTCATTCCTAGTTTGCGAAGTATATTCCGTCCAGTTTTGGTTTTCTTTAATCGTTCCGCCTAAGATATTTGTTGTGCTTCTATGAGTTGCTTCAGTGTGTTGTGGAGTCCTAACTTTAGAAAGAGATCCGTGCTCGTACTGATGGGAATCCCTAGTGCTACTTTGTACACCTTTTTTAGTGTAAATAAATTTTCAGATGCGAAGCAGCTTTGCGCGGGGCTGTGTCCCTCCTTCCCTCACGCGTCCGCTTTCACTGCGCGGGCGCCACTCTCCCCCTCTCCTCGCGTGAGTGCGAGGAGGTGGCGTGTGAGCGCTACCTCCTTTTGGTTTCTCCTCGTCCGTTTCTCTCTCTGCGCCGCAGCTGTGCGCTCGTACATAATGCGGGGCGCGCTCGCTCCCGTTGCACTCTCCTTCGCAACGGCGCTATGAACGGTCGCGAAGTGAACGTAAGGGCAACGCCGGCAAGCGACAAGTGATGCTTGTCGCAATGTTTTTGTAGTGATGATAATCTACGTGATACAGGGCTGGGCAGTATTCTCGCTGAGTCGTCATGTGAATGCTTACGCGTTGTACATGCTGCGGAATTTCTGTTAACGAGATAGCCTCCAAGCTGCGAGGCTTAGGTGCACGTTAAAGAACCCAAGGCGGGCCGTAATTTCCGGAGCGCTCCATATGGCATCTCTCTTAATCATAACGCGGATTCGGGACGTTTAAACCTCCATCATTATTAGTGTATACTCAAGGCACCCCCATGTAACCTTATATTTGTTTTCAAAAATCTCTTTGGCAGAACAGTAACACTTCCAGTGAAGTATAGACGTGTAAGCAGTAGCGAAAATAACGCAGACATTTAAAAGTAACAATAAAGCAGACAGCTTCTTTTTGGCAAGCCCGTTACAAAAGATGTATTGCAGCGACAACACCAACAAAGACAACAGGTACCGAGGTAATGTACGGAAGTCAAAAGAGGACATCTAAGAAGGTATTTGTGCTAACAATCCAATTGTGATTTCAAAAACCCTTTGAATAGCGAAAAAAAGATATGGTACACCGAGATATCTTTTGTAAGATAAAGGCTTGTTCTAATAGATCGAACATCGGTATCTGTGCAGCTGTATTCTTAGAAGCTTATTTGGATATCAGCCAATATCATCGCATGTAAAGCAAACTTACATCCCGATGCCTTTCAAATCGCCGGTGTGTGAAAGCCATGAGACGCAAAGCAACTCCGTACTTATATGCTTCAGATTTCGCAACGAAACACCACGCGAGAGAATATTCAATACGCATACGAAAGCGGCATAATAATCTGCGTGATAGATGCTCCACTCATTGGAGTACACGGCACAGGGACCGTTGGTAAGAGCAAGTGTCATGGAACTGACACGACTAAAACGAAAAAAACATCGAGCGAACAAAAGATACGTGCTCTGGGTGTAGACGTTCGCTCGTTTGCCTGTGTCGAGACTGCGCGAGCGCTGCCACGTGCTCTGTTCCACCAATAGCGACGCGCAGACCTCATCACCTGCCCTCCCTAAAGGACTCTCGCAGAAAGGTGAAATTAAGTCGCTGCCCTTAATTTATTTAGGTGGCTTAGTGGCGCTAGTACCAGCTTGAGAAACGGAGTTCAGCAGCGAAAATTGTTACGCACGGCGTTGTTGCGATAGCAGTATCTTGTATCTTAAGATACGCGATACATATTGAATGTATCAGAAATACAGACACAGATATTCGTTTCCGAGAGGTATCGCGATACGGGTACAAGTTACTCAAACAGTATCTAAGATAGTATCTAAGATATATGTATCTTCGATACGGCTCAGCACTGATTCTAGGTTAGCCACGTAGAGCTCTCCTGTGGTATTTTTAAGTGGTCCGTTTAAGTGATGACCACTTTATTGGCCCGGCCTAGTGCCTGATGTAATATCATCATTCTCATGTCATCTGCTGTAATCCCCTGACATTTCATGCTTTCACTTGGCGTCACGCAGTGTAGTATAGCAAGGTCACACAAGGTTACTCCAAAAAAAAAAAAAAAAACACCCTGTACAGTAACGATGCGTTCTTTGGTTGGTTGGCACATATGAGTGTTTTGAGCACTACATGTCTTGTTTTGTGTATTTGTTGTGCAAATATCTCTTTATCTATGTGATTCTCATCAAGTGTTTTTTTTCCTCCTTATAATATACGCCCTTATACGAATGTAGACCGAATGTACCATCCGAATGTAACATATACGAATGTACTAACCTCCTTTCTGTAGGCACTCGGGCCCTGACGTAATGAAACAAGAATTGGCCGCGTAATCTCGTCGTCTTCTCTGCAAGTGGTCATCTAAAGACGATAGAAGACGCTGCGTGAGTTAGGACGCATCGGGCAATCGTCTGGTACATGATGCTGTTTTTGCGGGCTGGTAGTCCCGCGCAGCAGCAGGGAAACCGGTCGTGTGACCACGCTCACCGGGGGCGGGACGCCAGCGATCCCGACACGCGGTTTGGCGCGAAGCGCTAAGCAGAGAACGCCGCACTCCAACGAGTACTTTCCACCAGTCTTTTTTTACACGTCGCCTGTGTAAGCAGAATGCCAAGCGGCGGCCCCATAGCATTCGTACAGTGCAATACAGAACCAACCGAAACACAACAATGAGCTCGTGTAGATGGGCACGGAAGGCAAGTTTCAGCGAAGCGCATTTTCAGCGCAGCTTAAGAAACTAGGGTCTTTAGAATGACGTATGTATGCATTTTCTATGAAAGGACACATCACGTAATACTTACCTAGTGATGTTTGCGCCTCAGATATGCGTAATGTTTGTTTTTTTTGATCGCAATGTACACAGTATGAACCTAGCCAGCCGTTCAAGATGGCTGGCCCTTGGGCAAGTGGTTCAACTTTAGCCGAGTGGCTGAATCTAGTGACGTGCCGACAAACAGAAAGACAGACCAAAATTTCCCGTTTAAGTATCCCAAGAACTATCGTTTTTAAAAAATAAATATTCATGAAACCGCACGTGGCTTCAACTGGACTCAGTGTCGTCGGACTAGTAGGCATGGCGATGCAAGAAGCAACGCACAATTTGGCAATGGCCCCGCAGGATATGAATGACAATGTAAGGTATGACAACTACAATGTATGGTACGACAATGACAATACATGGTCAGTTTCAGCCTTGAAGCAGACAAGACACTTGTCGAAACGTTAGCTCCAGGGTCACCCGTGTTCACGAAGTTTTCATCTCTTCACTGCGTGGTGTAGTACTCCAGCATGTGCATACGACATGTCGTAGCCCACACGAAAGTGGGCTTTGGACGAAGCCAGGCCCAACGCCTTTCCCGGGGTGGTTGCTCTGCCAATTGAGCTAACCAGGATCTCAGCAAATGGCAGCGCGAGGGCAAATTATTCAGCAACTCTGGGCACATGCACAATGTTACTGCAATATCGGTTCTGCGGTAAACCCACAAGGTGGCAGAACGTTATCAAATGGAAACTGACAAACACCCGTTACCAGAGCAAAGCTACACGAAAGCCATACGCGTTTCTCGAAGAAAAACCGTTGGCACAGCGACCAACCCTGAAAGACATTGGTCCCTGGTTCAATACTCGGACCAGGACGTGTTCGTAGTCGAATGAGAACGCTTCTTTGGAGTTTGGATTTTTCTACTAGCTTTGGCTGCAAAAATGGATGGTTTTCACTTTTCCTTTTCATAACTCTTCCGCAACCTTGCTGGTTTCCTCGACATGATTTAGTATTGAAGACCACCCTGCAAACACTTTTTATATAGTCACAAAACACTGCCGAGCAATGGGTCGAGGTTCCCGTGTACCTGTGAGCGAAGTATTCCACTGCAAGCAGCGAGAACTCTGAAATTGCATTACAAAATATATATTATATATATAATATATATATATATATATATCTATATATATATATATATATATATATATAATTATATAATAGTGTTTGTCGGGGTGTGTGTGTGGTGTGGAGCGCACCAACATAGAATTAAGAAATCGTGAAGCTGCACAAAAATCAAGTCATGCGGTCCTTTCCGCATTTGCCTAAGAACACTGTCAGGCGGAAGCCATCTCGTTCTATTTCTTCTCAGTCGATTGTGTTGACCCCGCCGGAACGTTTCTCGTGCGAAACGCGGCTTTTCGCACTGCCTCGATATCGGAGGAAATAAAAGTTTCCTGCACATTGCGTGGTTTTGCAGTGCCTCCGTGATCGCCCCCCTTTTAACCAAGAACTACGATGTCAAGTGGTGGTGTAATTCTGTAACTCATGCGATGGACTCATGATGATGCCAAATATGGTCGATCTGTAAAGACATTATGATGTCTGGAATGATTGGCATCCAATGATTATGATATTTTGAATCACTGGAGTGGACGCTGCCCACGCCGACGGTAACTTTCTTGTTTGATGAGGGATCTAAGGCTTTCTCCTTTAGTAAAACTTTGCCTCCATAAAGTCTGACGGCGATAAAATTGGGTTATCGTCTCCTCCCTCTCTCAACTCTCTCTGGCAAAGGCCCTATAAAGAAAACTAGAGCCATATTAGTGTGCTGCTCTTTTCCTACAAATCGCTTTTTAATAATTTAAATTAAGATTTCTTTTTTTCTACAGGAAATATTCAAGTACAACACCTGGCAGTTACTCTTAATACCGTGTTGCCGCAGCATGCAAGGAAAACTCTCAAGACTACCTTAAGTGGCCGATGCGGCTGTGTTTGATGAAGGGCGAGCTTTGGCGTTGGTAATTTGGTTCACCTGCCAGTGGCACCAACCTTAGGGATCTTCTACCTCTTTCAAGGATTTGACGTGGCCTCTGGAAATGTTACGTTACGCAGCCTGATGAAAAGGGTAACAGAATAATCACGCTTTTTTCAACTGGAAAAGGCTATAAAGACGATTATTTGGTTACTTAAGATAGATTAGAGAGAGGTTACTTAAGAGAGAGGTTACTAAGAGGTTTCTCACTTAAGATAGATCTGTTGTTATGCTGGGCCGAGTGAAGGCGAGATTATTATTTCGCCACGCGCGCTTCTTTTGCTTTTTTATGTAACTAGTATGTTGCACGTGTAGCCGCTGCTTTACACCAGCCGCGCCCTATTATCTGGAACCTTTCCAGATTATGTTAGAATCTTCTTATTGGCTTGAGCGCGCAAACGCGAAACAGCAGTGGTTATTCTGGAACTAACGCGGCCACCAGCGATAAGGTTCGAATGTTCGATGCCGCATGTATAAATGCCGACGCGCCCTACTGCAGATAAGAATATCAACGGCCGACGCTTTGTTCACCGCTATCAGTGTAATACCCTTGTTACACGGGCACGCTAACCTCAGTTACAAGCAACCGCGGTTAACTCGTTCCAACTGTGGTTAACGCTAACCGCAGTCCACTGAAGTTACACGGGTCATCCTGTTCACGTTTCTTAGCTTGACGACATGTCACGTGACTGCTTGCGCACAGGCTTTATTTTGATTTATTTCTCTACAAAGTATCAATACAAATGTGTGTCAATGTTATTGTCTATCAAAATGATTGTGATGTGTGACAGTTTTGATGTGTTTCAGTGAGTTTTACACGTATTGGGTTTGCGTTTAGCCCTATTTGTGAAGAATCTGTCAACAGTGGTCGCAATCGGCTGTAAAGCTGCATTTCGGCGACGAAATCGTTGCACGCAAGCCGTTACCGTTTGGTTGTGTTTATCGCCGTTTCTTTCCTTGTTGATTGTGTGGTGAAATCGCACGTCTCGTAATCTTGTTTTCCTTTTTATTTCTCGGTCGTTATTGCTCTCTGAGTTCTGCATGAGTGCTGGTGGGCCGTCGTCGGTTTTCTCACGAGGCTGTCCGCCCGCCGGAGCAGCATCTCGGCGACGATCGGCTTTTCTGGACGATGTTCACAGCAATGCAAAGCAAGCTGCACGACCAACGCATAAAGCAAGCGTCCATCGTTCAAGCCATCAGGAACTTGGAACGAGAAGGGAGTGTGCTGACCAGCGGCGCCGTCGACTGATGCTCGGGACTGCGCTGCTTGTCGCGCGCGAAAGACAAACATGAAGACGTGTGGAAACATGTGGTATGAAGGGAACATTGCCTCAGCTACCAGACAGCAAATTCCGTGAGAACTTTCGTGTCAATCGATGCGCATTTAACTATATTCTGAGCGTGTGTGAAGACATGAAGAGACAGGACACCGTCATGCGCAAAGCAATTTCTTTGGACAAGCGCGTCGCGATCGCCTGTACCGTCTCGCTACCTCCGCGGAAGAAAGAACCGTGGCTAACCTTTTTGGCGTGAGCCGCTCTTCCGTGAACCTCATCTTTCGAGAGTTCTGCGATGTGGTTGTGCGGTACTTGGAGGCGCGCTCTGTCCGATTTCCCCACACGCGGGAAATGAAGGAGCACCTCAAACAGTTTGCAGCTATCACCGGCTTTCCGCAATTTGTGGGCGCCCTGGATGGTTGCCATATAGAGGTATGGCCCCCTAAAGAACACGCAACCGATTATTACAACTGCAAGGGGTGGTATAGTTCCATTCTTTTCCCTGTTGTGGACCACCGATACAGATTTATGTACGTGAACGTGGAGTCACCAGGAAAGAACCACGATGCTGCGGTGTCCGAAAGCTCGCGAATGCCTAAGGTGCTGGCAAGCGAACTGTTTGACTGGAAGCAAATGATGTGGAAGGTGTTTCGGTGTGCCGTGTCCTCCTCAGTGATCAAGCATTTCCTTTGCAGTGCCACCTTATGAAGCCATTCTCTCGTGCAGGGCCAGCTGGTTCCCCCTCGCGAGTGTTTAACTACCGCCTGTGAAGTGCTAGACGTGTGGTAGAGAATGCACTTGACAGACTTAAAGCACGCTTTACAATCATGCACAAGGTCTCGAAGTTGATATTGACAATGTCAACCGCATTATTCGTGCATGCTATGTACTGCACAACATATGTGAAGAGCTCAAAGATCAATGCGGCATCAGCTTGATTGATGGAAGATGTGGTGCGCCAAGATACAAGCCGGCCACAACCAGTGTGCAGAAGTCACCGCGAAGAGCCGCTTGGAGTTGCATTTCGAGATGCTCTTGCCAAGCACTTCACTGTTAGCCTAGCTAGCTGAACATGCAGTTCTTGGTGCTTCAGAGAGCAAGTGTCCAACATATTTTGAATTGTTGCAGCTAATGTTCAGCTTTCTCGTTGTTTTTCATCATTTAAATATCTTCTTGTGCGCTTTCATTTTGTAATCTTTTGCTGTTGTGTGTTGCAGGTTTACACTCAGTGATAAATTTGTTGTTTTTATATTATCTCACACACTTCCCCGTCTTTTTTCTGTCAATGTATAGTGCAATATTCCCTACGCTGAACGTGTTTGAGTAATATATAAGGCACAATGCATGTATTGGCACGTGGCTGGAGAAATCAGCGGTCTAGACAAGACTGTCGAGGTACTGATGCAAGCGCTCAGCTTTGCAATTCTATCGAGCACTATTTTTTTAATTTTAGCAGACAGGTTGGCAGTAACCACACGCTTTAAGAGTTGCGTCATGATCATTTTGTTCTGAAATATAGACGATTTTACATAAGACACGTGGACGATGCCACCTTGTGCTGTTAAAGGAATGCTTTATTATTTTTGTACAAATGTTGAATGCACCAACGCAACCGTTTTCATGTGTATGCATTCACCCTATCACTGTACAGGAAGGCTACAGCCAATATGGCAGCACTGAAATCCATCCGCAAGATCTGGGATGAGCACCTTTATGAACAAGCTTAAAAAAGGAAAACAAATGCAATGCTGTGCTTCAAACACTCAGGGTTTATTCTCAGCATCAAATATGACCTCAAGAAGCCAAACATTTCTTTCTGTGTCTGGTTGGCTTCTTTCTGAAGCTCCAGAAGTCCCTTTTGAAGCTTCATACTCTGCGAGGCCAAACTGCGCTCCGCTCCTCGGCCTGCCTGTGTAGCTCCAGGAGCTCCTGCAAGCCTGTTGCTGGCCACTTTCGCTTCCTGTTTGTGCAGGGACTCGTGGCATCGGGCTGGCTCTCGGATTCGGCAGAGCTACTACAGGTGGCAACAGCATCGCGCCCAACGCAACAGTGCTCGATTCCTCCATTGCGGCAGTGTCGTCTTCAGTTTGAGTCACGTCCCCGTGGCCAGCACTTCAGCACCTGCAGGTGCCTCATTAACTTCTGGCATCTATGTATAACAGGGAAAAAGTATCACACATGTCATTTCAAAAGCTTACGTTCTTAAATGGCTTTCAGCAGAGGTTTTTCTTCGTAGACTAAGTGATTTTACCTTTGGATGGTAACCCTTGCTCTTCATGTGCTGTAGGGGCCCGTCTTTTGGTTTATGGGTGTAGTGCTTTACCAGACAGTTTATATTGTTTTAAGGATGCCTATATCTCTGTCATTGCTCATGTACAAAAACTTTGCATAGGACTTTTCATAGTGTGTTATCACCACGTGTTGTGTCAAATTCTTATCAGCCATGTGCCTCCTAAATGTGCAGTTGCATTTACACATAACCCTGTCAGTCACCACTGCAAATCACGGCACATTCATGAAAGTGTTTCACGATAACTCTTGGTAATATTTACTAGTGTTCGCACGCGTTGTCATACTTTTCAGTGCAATTTGTTTCCACAGATGCATATTGAAATAACACTTGCTGTTCCTGTTACATTTTCCTGTAACCACACTTCTCAGTGATGCTTTCGCCCTTTGCAGCATTTTGAATAAATAAATGTGCTGTTTTGAGAGGAGGAACAGACAGTTGTCACACATCATTTCATGCAAGGCATAGGGGCACTAACGAAAGGGGGTGGATCAAGGGTTGTTTCTTGGTTAGACACAACCTAATGAAACATTGTGTTCCTGGCTATTAGATCTCTTCAAAACTTCGTTTGTACCCATGTTAACTGGCACGCACTACTACTTATAGTTAAGCCACTCAACGCACCTTTGTTTCTGTTCATGGATGTTGATTACTACAACCCATCACTCGTTAATATCTCAAGCTTTCAGAGTACTCACGACTCGGTACGCCAACATGACGTATGCGAAAGCTTATATAATTGAAAATGGCAGTTACCTCCACGCTCTCCTTCACAAGGCTGCTGTCATTGACAGGAAGAGTCCCCAAAAAGGAGTGAAGAAGCCTATAATATGGCCAGTCCATACCTTTCAAACCGGTTGTTGTGCCACGTCTCAGGTTTCTGAAGAAAAAAAATCCTTTAGTGCACAACACACCACGCAACACGCAAATGCACCTGTAGTATTATAAATCACCTAACTAAAATGACAAATAACGTGCAATGTTGTTATCAAGATATTGGACAGGATGGCATTGCTTTTAGTCTCTTCCTTGGTTGAAACGGTCCACAGAGAACATATATAATAGTGAGAGGCACTGCAATACCTGAGCACATTAAGTGCATTCAGAACGTACACAATTACTACTACAACAAAGCTCAGTGGCCATTCTGCATACATTGATGGCTTATGCAAATAATCTTTTGTTGTGTGGGGGGGGGGAGGTGGAATGTAACTGCATGACAGAAAACAGACAGGCGTTGAATAGACGCTTGTTTGTGTGTGTGTACCTCCTCTGTATGCCTATTTAAGCAGCCAAAAGCAGTGTTTACAAGGACAATCATGCACGTTACCACGGAAGAAACACAGATTTTAAGTATTCGGTTGCTCGATGTTCAGCAGCATTCGAACAATAGCTATCTGATTCATGTATACGCTTTATATTGCCTTTTCTGGGTAATAAAGAATCAGTCGTGAGTGTAAGCACTGTCCTGTGCACCTCTACTGTCCACGTTACGGTGCGCTTCATCCTGACAGCAGCTGCACGTGAAATAACATTGGTACATTTTTAAATTTTTATTGTTGGCTGAGACATCGCGGAGAACCCCACTCTAGCCATGGCGAGAACACACATGCTCGTTCTTATGCAAGGCGTTCTAAAAATCCCGTTGCGTGTGCTATGCCCACCCGAAACGCATGCAGGAGCTACGTTTTCGCGTAAATGTAAGCCTACGTGCGCCGTCCGACAGTAGCAAGCCACAACAGTAGCGCGGACGTGTGTAGGCACCTTATAAGCACACACACATCCGCTACACAGCATCGCAACAAGATTAGTAACAAAGTTTTGGAACTTATCGGTAGCGCTTGTTCAAGTTTTCCAGCTTCTGCCGCACCTGCTTGGCGGTAAATGGCACATCGCCTGCAGGCAGGCGCGCGTTCAGGTCGCGCGTCATTTCTTCATAAAGGACGTGCATTACGCGTGTTCGATCGCAGGGCGCTGAGATGTCCTCCCAAAGGCGTATAGTGCTTCTGGTGTCGACACAAACCAGTTGACGCGCCTTTGGGAAGAAGTTTCGGCCTGTGGCGGAGCCATGCTGCCGTCGACCGCTGCCGTGGGAGCCGCCATTTGTGAGTTAGCTTGCTTAACTGAGGGGGCCAACCTCAGTTTGCAGCTACCATAGTTAGTGGGATAACTTCAGTTAGGCTTTCCGTCTAACTGCATGCAACCACGGTTTGTGGGAACTGAGGTTGCTCGTAACTGAGGTTAGCGTGCCCGTGTAACGAGGGTATAAGCGTGTATCGCTTGTAGTTTGACTCCTCGTTTACCGGGCACAGGTTCGCCCAAATACGTAGTTTGATCTTGAACCCGCCGACTGCTGCCTTCTCCAACGTCACCACCACGTGACAATATGCTGGATTCTGGGGAGAAATGAAACTTTTAAATGCGAAGCAGCTTTTGTGCTGGGCTTTGTCCGCAGTTACATTGGCGATTGTCCGCTTTCTAAAACCTACCATAGCCATCTGTAACACATAGAGCGCGCGCTCGCGCCAAGGAGAAGTCTTCTTTGTCTTGTTCTTCGACCGCCTTGATGATGATACGTGCAGAGCACTTTAGGGCCTGGTCTGCCGTATGCTGCCCTAGCTTGGCGTAACGCAAACAAAACCACGTTTGCTGGCACGCGCTAGCGCGTTCGGGCCTGTGCAAGGGGCTGGGTAAGAAGCTGTGACCTCTCCCCCTTACACTCTCTCAGCAATCGTGTGATGGCGTCGGCAAACGAGATTCTGTTGCCGCGCGATGAACCAACGCGTTGTATCCTAGTCAGAACGCGCTGGCACGCACTAGCGCGTTCGGGCCTGTGTAAGGGGCTGAGTAAAGGAGCTGTGGCCTACCCCCTTACACTCTCTCAGCAATGACGTGATGGCGTCGGGGAACGAGATTCTGCAGGCGCGCGATGAACCCGCGTGGCGTGCTAAAACAAGAGTTTGGGACGAGTAACAGCAACAGCAACTACAGTGAATTCATGGTGTGCTCCACATGCAGGCACGCGTCAACATCGGGCAAGGTGCCCGTGATGAACGGAACTTCAAGTCGACCTATGCGCTCCTTCGCATCCCCACATGGTTCCCTTTAGTGGGAGATGGTGAAATGTTTCTGCCAGCGTGACTTTTTGTTCTGGTTGGTTATATGCATCAAAGTGGTGTCCTAGCGCTAGAAGAGACGGATGAGGAAGACACAAGCGTCCCTGTACATCAACTGCCACTCATGCAACGCTCCTCGTCAGTGTCTGCTAGCGCTATGACAATATGTGGAACACAATGGCTGCGTGCAACCAGCGTTTCGTATCAACGCAGACACCGCTTAGCGTTGGAGGTACACGTGAAAGGCGCGACTTTCTCACGCGTGCAAAAAACGCAAAGTGACAGCGTGTAACGTAAAACAAATACAAATATCTGACAGATGAGCTGGGTCCTGTGTGAAAGAGCAACATGTAGAAGATAAAGGAGCATTTCTCACATCTAACGCAAAAAATGCGCATACAGTTGTGGACCTACATTCATTAGCGATAAGGTACGCACGATCTGGCTCTGCAGCATTCGATTAATTGCCAAGAAAAATTGTCCGAGAATGTAGAGGTTATGTAGGAAGTGCATGAGAATAGTTGATAATTAGTTAGTGTACAGAAGCAAAATAGGCGAGTCTGTAATTAAGAAGTTACTTAGAGGGATTAACAAGTAATTTACAGTAACTTCGATGTAGGCGAAATGTTTGAGGTGCTTGTACTTACATTTAGGTGCGCGTTAAAGAACGCCAGATGGTCAAAATTTTTGGAGCCTTCCACTACGGCTTCTCTCATAATCCTACCGTGGTTTTGGGACGTAATACCCCACTAATTAATATTATAGTGAATATTACTCGTAATGCTCCTTCATTTTTTTGTGCGAAAGCACGTCTACCCTACCTAAGGAGAACTCGCGGATATCAGGGAATAATGCGAGGCTTCAGCACGACTCCGTGGGAGAAATAATACCGTAGGCGTGGCGATGCATCAAGCAATGCACAATGTGTGTGACTTTTTGTGCGTGCGTGCTCTCCTTCTTTCTCTATCTTTATATCTCCCTCATCCCTTCCCTCAGTCTAGGGTAGCATAGCGATCCTTCTAGAGTGGTTAACATCCCTGCCTTTCGTTTCTCTCCTTCTCCTCTCCTCTTGACAATTACCCTACAGGATAACTGTACCAATGCATGGTATAGTGACTGGGCAGGTCTATAATGGTGCTTGATAATACACATCATAATAGCGGTGCTTGTGTTTTGTTTTTGCGTTATACTTTCACTGTCTTCCTGTAGCTTCACTGCACACCATGACGTCGAAATCGCATATAGACTTCAAGTGGTACGCTGACGGCGAGAATCATTACGAAGGGGCCATGGATCAATTTTTTCTAAACAGCAAATACTGCGATCAGCAATGAAGGCTTCTGTGAATATGTGAGCTAAATATTGAGCACCATGCATTAGAAAATTTCAAATTGCATTTCGAGAAAAAATTACCGGCGTTTACAATACTCCCTCAAGAGAAATGTGAACGCAGCTGTACACGTGTTTTCATCTGGCAGTATACTGAAGCACTGAATCAGAGAGCAACATGTACATTCATGTACACTGTTGAAGGTCACGCTTGCGAGCAGGGAATACTCGGATTTTGCCCTCTTTCAAAACCATAGTGGCTTACATTTTGCATAGGAGCACTAGAGGCTAAGATTTCTGACTCCATCTGACACACTTGCGCCATTTTATGAACAAAGTATCCACATCTAATTTTATTTAGAAGGCCAGCGATAGGAAAGGCGTTCATTCGAGTGATACCTTTAGCAGTGTACCGAACTGTACAAACGCACTACATCCTACATCTACAGACAACTCCTCATTTATTTTTACAAATTTTTATTTTTGAAGTTTTGTTACTTCTTGATGTTCTGCTCGTTCTCACTATTTTTTCACTTTCTTCGCCATTTTGGTTTCGGTGGTGCAAACTGCAATCAGACCACTCTATAAGCCTAGTGTCACTTTTAATTTTCATGCAAATTATTTTATTTTTATTTTTATTTTTATCGTATTTTTTATTTTCTGTATCGGCGCCACAAATTGCAGGAAAAACAAGAATGTCGCATGGCTCGAAATATCCGAGCCAGGATATCTTTCGCAGTAATCGTTCGCTCGGTTAAGGTGAGCACCGATGACGCTCAACCATGGCCGGACTGGAGAGGCGCGCGTGCGCTCCTTCTTACGGCCTTTGCTATCGCTCCGGACACAATGGGAGCATTTCTCCGCAGGTAACAGCAGTGCTCACCGCAGTGACGCTGCGACCACGCTGTTTAAAGGGCCCCTCACCAGGTTTGACAATTTTGAGCTCACGAGCGCAATGCATACACTGGGCGTTCACGATCACGTCTGAAAAAATTTGCAACGCTACGCGCGGCAGAAATGGGTCATATTTCAAGGTGAACGTTGCTTGCCCTTCCTCTCGCGGGCGCGCGCTTTAGAGAATGAGGGGATGACGTACATGAGAAAATGGCCCTACGTAGATGGTGGTGCAGTGACGTCGCTCCTCTACGTAGACGACTGTGCTCTAACGTCGCCAACAGTAGCACGTGACACTGCGATAATTATTTGACACGACATGTGTAGTTTGTGTAATTTGTTGCTTGAATAGAATAATAAAACTTGAGCGAAATAATCAGACACACAAAGGGAATGTGTGAGTCTTTTTCATTTCTTTTTCATGAATTGCAGCGAGATGCGGGGCTAATGTGCCTCCGTTTCGCATGCGTTCGTGCCCCCGCAGTTAGCGCATCGAGCACACGCCAGCCCTGGAAACGAAAGTAATTTTCTGGCGCGTTCGAGCACTCATTATGCTCATTTATTCTACGGCGTCCAAGTAAATGTTAATGTGCCAATGGCTCATGATACGGCCTAGAATACGGCCTAGAATGTACTAGAATATCCCTAGTAACGCGTCCAGGAGGGAGGGACACTAGGGCGGTTGAAGCAAACGCCAGTAGACGCCACCCGTGGCGCTGTTGGTCCTTTTTCTAGTCACCGAGCCGGCTCGAGCCGGCTTGCAGACAGGCCGGCTTGCGCGCAAGCAGACGCGCATAGCAGACGCGCTTTGCGTCTGCTTGTCTCGTGCGAGCGCATATATCCCGTGCGACGCTACTTCCAAAGCGGTTGATCTGGTGAAAAACGCTGGAGGACTTTTTATGTTCTTGGGCGTTCCCATGTAGTAGACCATGTAGGATGCCGAAAAGAAAAACAGAGTCGCGTTGCTTCGCTCTGGCCTACCACAGCGGTTATCCCGGTGCTCCAAGAGCGTCCTTGTTCGCCGCGCCAACCGAAGATGAACTTCGGAAGTGGGAGAGCAATTTACGAAGAACAGACAAGCCTCTGACGGAATCTTCAGCGGTATGTGAGCGCCACTTTGAGCCACGATTCATATTGAGAGATTACATCCATATCATTAACGGCACTGAAGTGCGACTTCCACGTGGGAAACCATCCCTAGCGCCTGGCGCGGTGCCTACCCTTTTGCCCGACTGTTCGTCCAACCTCTCTGTCACACCTGTAAATGAAAGGTCGGAAAGAAAGAGGGCAGCCACGGTAAGTGTACCGGCTCCAGGCAAGAAGCCACGCAAGGGCGCAGAGAGGGCGAAAAATGAAGAACTAGGTGCAGAGTGTCAGCTACAGCTACCACTTCATGAGAAACATTGCGGGAGTGCGCAAAATGAAAATGGACAGTTCACGGAAAATGAACCGTTCACGTTTAGCTCGCTCCAGGCAGTGAACGTTCCCTCGTAGCTGTGGTGTCGCCTCAATTGCGGCATTGATTCAGCCATCGTTTTCGTTACGACCTCGGTGCGGAAGCAAGAGAGGCTCGAAATCTTGCACGAAAAAGTTGTGTGTTTCAATGCTCACGAAGAAAAAGTGTCTGCTCAAGTGTACTTTCGAGGTGTGCTGTTCCAAGAGACAACTAAACACTCCCTTGCCGCCACGAAGCATTTGCTACATTGACCGCGTTGTGACCTGTCAAGGAATAATGCCTGAAAGTGACCTTCGGGACTTATCCCATATTTTGACCGCAAGGTTGAAATCTGCCACTGTGATATTTGGGGGCTCTACTTTCAGCACCAAGTGCCAGGGCAAGGTTTCTTTACACGGTAAGTTATCTTTTTTGAACACTTGCTACTTCGCCACATTGGCGTGCCAGAATTTCACACGTGTTAGACTGACTTGTGCACTGCTTTTCTTTTTTCCAGGCGGCGTTTGTGCGGACTGTAAGGCAGTGCGAAAGCAGATTCTGACGAGAAAGTCGCGTGTTTCAAATAGGGGTGTGGCACTGTCTAGGAGTCGCGCCCTATCTGAACGACTAAAGCTCGCCAAGCAAAGGCACTGCGCCTTAGTAACCGCACCACAAGCTTGAAAAGACAACTTGATGCCATGGCGGCCGAGAACGCAATGATTCGTGAAGATGAATTTCTCACAAAAATAGCAAGCCTTCCACCCAAACAGCGTGAGGCTGTTCATCACGTGTTCAAAGCATCCTCATACCAAAGCATCAAAGGGATGAAATATTCAAATGAGTGGGTGCTAGAATGTTTGATGATGAAAATGAAGAGCCCCAAGCTGTACGAACACCTTCGTAAGGAATGCATACTTACAATGCCATGTAAAACAACACTACGAAAATACCTGAAGTCTTACAAGACAGGATATGGCTTCAGCGCAAAAGTTCTCGATGTGCTCAGCAAAAAGACAGCCTCAATGGACCTTTTCCAACGACATGGAGGTCTTACAGTGGACGAGATGAAGCTATCCGAACACCCTTCTGTCACCACAGCTGGCCACATAGAAGGCTTTGTAGACCCTTGGTCATTCACCTCAGAAGATGACAAACACACTGTTTGTGATCATGGCATGGTCATAATGTTTGTCCCTTTTGTTGTCAAGTGGACACAGGTAATTGCAGCATTTGCCACGAAGGAAACGTAACAGGAGCCATGTTAACAAAGATTATGCTTGAAGCTGTGATCTTGGTGGAGAAGGCCGGCTTGAAGGTTGACTTTATCACGTCAGATGGGGCAGCATGGAATAGAAAAATGTGGAAAATACTTGGTGTAGGGGCATCTGCAACAAGCACACACTGTAGTGCAATGCATCCTGTACATCCAGAGCGGCAACTATCTTTTTTTTCCAATTTTCCTCATTTGATAAAGTGCTTACGCAATGGACTACTTGGATCTGGCTACCTGCTGCCAGATGGTCGTGTAAGTCTTTCATAAGCACATAATCGCAGCCATTGCAACCATATTCCTAGTGCACTGGGTGAACATGGTGACATTTATTTTTATTATTACAGGTGACACTTCAACCAGTGCGCACTGCTATCGCCCGGGACGGAAATAACGTGGCCCTGCAGGCCCTGCATGGAATCACGTCAAGCCACACCAACCCGAATAGTTTTGAGGTCCAGAGTGTCACTGGCCTTCCAGTTGTTCAGTGAGAAAGTGACTCAAGGACTACGACTCCATAGATCAACAATTGAGGAGACCTGTGGTGACATCTCTGCAACGCTGCATTTCTTTGAGTGAGTAGTTGAACTTCTTTATATGCATACCTGCTACAGACAAGAACGAAGGAAGGGACATTCTTATTTCGAGCTGGTTTCTTTGTTAGACACGTCCAAAACAAACATAGTATGACAGCAACAGCAGCCTGAAAGGGATTCGATGAACATGTGCTCATGAACTCTGTCCTGTTTCAGGACAGTTCGTGACCTCATTCAACTGATGACCTCTGGTTTTCCTGCTGAGGCCCTGGGCCCAGGATCTGCATCGGTTTACAAGCTGCATTCATTTTTGGCACTTCTGAAAAGTTAGGAACTCCATACAAACGGAAAACAAGGTTTCTTAAGCCAATCAACAGCTACAGGACTGCGAGTGACCTTATCAAGTGTGCTGTTACTTTTGGGCTACCTATCAAGAAGTGTAGGCTTTAAGTACCTTATGACATGCAGACTGAGCCAGGATCCTGTCGAGCACCTCTTTGGGATTGTGCGTCAATCTTCTGGGTGCAATTCTCATCCAACACCGCAACAGTTCGTGGTGACTGTGAACTGCCTCTCCTTCAGTAACCTCGCCCATTCTGTCTCTAAGGCAAATTGCGAGCCCAGTGTCCTAAGTGTCTTATTGGACGCAAATGCCAGCCAGCAAGCCTCTCCGAGCGGAAGGCAAGAACTAATTAACAAGTTCTTGGATGTTGGCGACATAGATGGAGCAGAGGCAGCTATGGTGAAAACACTTCCAGACCACTCTCCCTGCATTGTAACATCTAGTGACAGCCGCCTCATTTTTTATATTGCTGGTTATGTGGCGAGGAAGTGTATTTTGAAGACAGGCTGTGAAGCCTGCCTAAATTTACTGCTAATGACAAAAGAGGCAGCAGGAGATTTGAGACTCGCTGAATTTACACTAATGAAAGACAATGGTGGTCTCCTATATCCTGCTGCCCCTCTGTACCAGTTCATGGTAAATTTGGAAAAGGACTTTACAACTTGTTTTAGTGCTCTTGAGTTACACGCCGAGAGTGTTGTAGATGCCTTAAATGTTGTCAAAGCCAGGCGGCAGCGTGAACTTGGCTGTCCTGAACACAGCGAATCTCTCACAGCAGAACTAACTGCCTTCTACATCACAACCAGGCTGCATTTCTTCACAAAGAGCGTGAATAAATGTAATGAAAGAAGGCGCCAGGCATCCAAATATATCAAGCTCAGTCGGTGCACCTAAATCTGCGTGCTACAAGCTGTTCTAGTCAGGTGTGCTAACAGTGCTGCTTGTACTGTGATTATATGTATTTCAACTTCCATTATGGTTGTCAATAAATAAATAGAAACACCAATGCGGCTCGATCGTTCCCAGCGTTACGTCCGGCTATACATCCGACGGCATGAGTTGGAAGATGCGGCGGATTTCGTTGTTTCGCTGAAAAAAATTATTTCCGGGTTAAAATTTTCAAAACAGCTTGATGTCATTATCAGGCACGTCGCGAAATCGGGCAAGGACCAACGCCGCGGGATGATTTTGTTTAGGCGCGGTTATAGGCGCAGTTGTACCGACAATATTGCACGAACATTTTACCATCATCAATATGCGTCCGTCGTACGCCTTCTGGCATAGCAACTATAGTGTACTAGAATAATTCTAGAACACAATAATAGCAACGTAGCGCAGAAATCACTGTGCGCTTTTGTGTCGAGTGTGAAAACACGCGAGTTAAGTGTGCTAATACTGCGCCATAGAAGAAAAAACAGGCGCACATACTTGTTTACGCAAAGGGTGATAAAAAAAACTGCGAATAGCCACTGTCGCAGGCGATGTCACGAAGTGCAAGCGCAATTATAGTGTGCTAGAATATTCTAGTACAATATATTAGCGCCATGATTCCGCAGGTCAGTAGCATTTTAGCTAGCAGTCGATCTTTTCATACTAGTTCGTTGATGTGGTTTTCAAAAACTTTCTTTACACTATACTATATACTCCGTTTCATACATCAGGCGCATTTTGCGGAAGCTAAATTATTCTAGTAAACTATAGCGGAAGCTATGCAAGAAGTTCGGCCAGCAAGTTGTGTGAAGACGCGCGTCTCGCGTTTGGCTCTCGCCGTTGTAAACACTCGTGCGAGCCGAGCACGAGCCTGCTCGTGATGCGTTGTGACAGGCTGTAAATCAGGGGCGTAGCCAGGGGGGGGGGGTTCCACCCCCCCTCCCGAAATTTTTCAGTTTTGCTTGCGGATGTATACACGCGCACATACAAACGCACGCACGAGAACATACATAAAGTACGGTTGAACCCCCCCCCCCCCCCCGAAAAAAATTTTGGCTATGCCCCTGCTGTAAATAAAATACCAAAAAGCGAAACCAAAGAGACTGTATGCGGTCCAGGACAACCTACTGACCACCGTATAACGGGGTTTGCTTATATCTGAGGCACAAAGCGTCTTCCTTTATTACTCAGCCTAAAGACGAAAAAAAATCACAGCATATCCACGGAGGGAATGATGATGAGTGGGCGAAGCTGCGGAGGTTCATCGGTAAACCCTGAATCTTCCGTGAATTCTGCCCAGTACATCATAACCGACGTGAGATCAGGCGCGTTTATACTAAAGGTTCGATGAGAGTTATGACGACTTGCAGCTCACTTTAATTTTACATGTACGCTGTGAATTTTGATTGTTTAGAAAACCATTGCTTTAGAAAGCATCTGCCGTCTTTCCTTAAGCAGCTGGCGTCTTTTCGTTTTGCTTTAGACACATCTGGCGTTCTTTCGTTTTGCTTTTAGAAAACATCTGGCGTCTTTCGTTGGTTTATTTCATCAATCAACAGCGTTTTGAACAAAATTTTTATTGTTTAATGACGCACAGGAGAAATCTCATCAGGCACTATCTTGGAGGTAAACAATGGCTGCTAATGGGAATGAGAGACAGAAGAAGTCGGCTTTTAGCTAACACTTACACTTCTACTTCTACTAACGTTTCCTACTGGAACATGCCAATGGCTGCTAATGGGGAATGAGAGACAGAAGAATTCGGCTTTTAGTTAAAGCGCACGCTGCGAATTTTTTATTGTTCAACAACGCACAGGAAAAATCTCCCACCGGCACCACCTTGGAGGTCAAGATGTGGTACTAGCGTTACGACTGGTTACGCACTACGACCACTACGACTACGAGGGACGAACGGGTACCGCTTTAAGGAGCTTCGCCCGTAAAAAATCCTTTTATGGGTGGTAAAATCATTGGACTATTTCTCGGTGCGAACGCAATTGCTACAATAAATCTCGCTAAGAAGTCTCGCAATCTAGGAATATGGGGTGCAATCGCGGAACGATGCCATTTCCGATTCTATGCCATATTCTATGCTTTTCTTATCATCCACCACTCGCGGCTGGCTGATCGCGTTGATAACGCGGACGGACCGTCGTTCTGACCAATGGCCAAGCGCGAAAAGCACGAAAAGCATTGGAATAAAAAATAGAATCGTTCCGCGATAGCACCCATGGGGCACAAGGAATGCGTAGGAACGCGGACAGCGTCAAGCCACGGCCACTCTATGAAAACGCACGCAGCCGTGGTCAAACGCAGCGGTGGAGACAGCGGTCGGTCGACTAGAAAAAGGCGCAGCGGCGGCACCTGGTGGCGTCTACACAAATGGGCACGCGCGCTCCTTGCCGGACGCGTCACTAGAGGTATTCTAGTACACTATACATGTGGGTGCTCCCTTCGCGACGCGACATCGCGACGGAGCCCGTTTGTCGCTGTCGCTCGTCGCCGTCGCTCGAAAATCGCGTGCATGCGGTTGGGGCTTAAGGCTATGCTGCGCCAGACACATGGTGGGGAAAGAACAAAAGCACTATTGTGAACAACACTATGGCCCTGACTATGAAATGTACGCTCGGCGGTGACAAATGGGATATAATGAATGGTGTAGCATGGCTCTAGAGAGGCCTAAGAGAGCTAGTTGCGTAATCGCGTAAAATATAGATACTCTAAAATTGTCAACCTGATGCGTGGGGTGGTCACGTGTATGGTTGCTGCGCGTGACTATCTTGTCAAAACCGTGAAGTTTACCTAGCACTACTGCCCTGCCAGCGCCCTTATACCCAAGGGCCGGGAGGCAAGTGCCTTATTTCAAATTCCTGCTGCAGCAAGGGTCTCTCCGGAGAGGCCGTGCTACAGCTCGCATGAGTTTTGCTGGTCTGGTAGAGGTAGCATAGTTTGTCGTAATTAAAGTTTATTTAGCAATTCTGCTTCATCTAAAAAGCTGAATACATTAGCCGGGGGTATTAACGGGTCATCTCCTAAGAATAACATTGGATGAAATGGAATTTTCAACTTATAGCAGATTAGAAAATATTTTTATTTTAACGGTTCCATATGTGGGCATGCTATTAAAATGTGTACAACTGTTAGTTGCTCATTGCATTTATCGCATGCTGCTGGTTCGTTATCTGCCAGTAGATAATTATGTGTGACGTGTGTATGGCCTATTCGAAGTCGGCACTGTATTACTTCGATAAAACGCTCTTGATGAAAGCAAGTCTTCCACTCACCAAGGACAGGTTTTATTAGGCGAAGTTTGTTGTTTTGTTGCGATTTCCATTCTTGCTGCCAATGAGAGGTGATGGCCCGGCGAACTGCTTTAATTCCATCCCTAACTGGTACATTGATTTTTGAAACACGTAGCTCTTTTGCCGTTGCTGCGAGTTGGTCCGCCCTTTCATTACCTGGGATCCCAACGTGACTCGGGACCCAACAGAAGTGTATGGCATGGTCGTCGGGGAGGTGAGTAACATGTTTAAAATATCACCAATAAAGGGCTCATACTGAGCTATTGAATTAAAGGCTCTGAAAGCACTTAAAGAGTATGTAAAAATGACTGCTTTCTTGTGTTTTGAGTTTATGATATTCCGCACTGCCATACATAAGACATAGCACTCTGCGGTGTAGATGGAGACAAAATGTGGTAGTCTTGCTACCTGCTCGCGTGTTCCTCCTATCACGCTGCTTCCAACATACGCAGACGTCTTCGAACCATCAGTATAAAATTCTTTGTAAGTGTGGTAGGTTTCTTGTAGCATGCGGAATTCCTGCAGTGTATATTCACGTGGGGCTGTTGTTTTTTAAGATGTGTTAGTGAGAAATCAAGGTATTTGGAGAAGTCACTCCAGGGAGCTCATCTGGCTGGTCTTCTTGCGACGGAGAGAGCTTCATCAGGGACATTCAGGGCGCGATTTTTTTTTTCAAATCTAAATGCTAGTGGTCTAATGGCGTTTGGCTTGTTCATGTAGTGTAGTCGTTGGTCAGAGTGTGTGATAATGTTGTAACATATATGGTCTGGTGAAGAACGAACTCTGAGGGCATATGTAAACATCAGTTGCGTTCTTCTGAATTCCAAGGACGGTTCGTTGCTTTCGGAGTACAAGCTAGGAATGGGCGACGTCCGGTAGGCACCTGTTGCTAAGCGTAGCCCTTTGTTGTGGACAAGATCTAGGCGTTTGAGGTACGAGCCTCTTGCTGAACCATAGATAATACTACCGTAGTCTAGTTTACTACGTACCAACCAGCGATAGATGTGTAGGAGGCGTTTCCGATCGGAACCCCACCGCTTCCGAGACAAGACTTTGAGGACATTGAGGGCCTTATTTGCTTTAACTTTCAGATTATTAAGGTGTGAAAGAAAGTTAAGGTTCTTATCGAATACGACCCCCAAAAATCTTTTGTTCCTGTTTTACTGGCAATGATGTTTCTTTTAATTTAAGGACGGGGTCTGGTTGCAAGCCTCGTTTGTGAGAGAATACATCGCCCGTTTGAGCTCGTCCTGGGAATAGGGCCGCTCCAGCAAGAGAAGCGGTCCACATGGTGCTTGTTGTCTCAACTCGAAGCAATAAGAGTACAGAGCGTAGAAAGGCATACGATCCGTTTGACAATGTCTGCCGAACGAACCACGCCCTTTTAGTCAATTCACGCTTGCTGCTCAAGGGATGCAGGCCTCCTCCCATCCCCCCCCCCTTCTGGCGTGGAAGCTCCTTCGCCCGAGGAAAGACAGGTGGGGCGTTTTATCTCTGCTTGAGGAGCAATCGACGGCAGACATCGCACGCGGGATGATGTTATCGTATGCGCCCCCAGTGTGACGGAAATGGCCGATTCGTTTCCTCTCTCTACAGCCGCGTTCGTCGTCCCCAGATCGCGGCCTTTTACCCACGAGTAGAACATACGATGCGCTGGGCGATGTTACCGATATTGACTTTATATGGAACGTGACGGCAACCGCGACGGCAGACACATGTGTCCATATATCTGCTATCGCGAAGACTCGCAGGAAGGATGTTCTGATTACACGAGCTTAAGAATGCCGGGCGATTGCAAGAAGCGCAGTGGCGCTTGCATGGGCGTTGCCCATTATAGATGGAGTAGAACTTTTTCATCCGAGAGCTCGGTTGTCCAACTTAGTGAGCGCGTTGCAAAGACACCCGTCGTTTACGCGGCAGACGCAGGCCGAACTGTCCAAGTTAACTCGATGAAGTGTGAATGATTGGGCAGGATGGCCGCGTGGGAAACGTCGTTCAAGCTTTGGTAAGTTTCTTGAACCAAATAACCAACAGGCGTCTCTTTTCAAGTATCATCACCATCATCATCATTCTCACCATTTCGAGCATCATCTTGATCTATCATCATGATTATTACTTCGAGCATAACCATCGTAGTCATCATCAGTTATCATCATCATAATATTTATCATATTTTCGAGAAGACGGTGCAGGCTCCACCTAAAAGAGCTCCGCTATTAAAAAAAAAGACCTTGTTCTAATAATTTATTTCTTTTATCCCTTGGCGTCCTCTCTGATTGATTGGTTTCTTCAGCAAATACACATAGGGTGCCAGGGTTTCCTGTTTAATTCTTTAAAATACAGCATTGCTCCCTAGAGGGAACTAGGGGTTCTGGGTTCTTGTAGACACGACCGGAGAAACGGCGCGAAATAAATGAAGTGCGCATTTTTACAGCAGAGCACTGAAAAAAAAAAAAGACAAGATTTGGCGTTGGTGAAAGTCATGCTGTGCACGCATTCTGGGGAAGCGAAAACGCATTCTCGTTGTACTTTCTCTTGCATGCAAATGATTATGCAAATCGTAAAGGTATAGTATGTGTTATTTCTCTTATACCGTTTGTAGTATTTTTATTTCCACGTCCTGTCATGTCAATCATTGTGACGCTTTCGTTTGTTTTTGACTGTATTCATTCCACGATGTAACAACACATTGTGGGGTTGCGAGTATCTGTAAGTAAGAAATCATAGTAAAAATATGAACCTCACCATACGTTAGTGTGATAGAAGGGCTCAACATTCGTAAGTGATTATAACTACCGTGGTGCGCATTGTGAGAAAGGAATGACCAAATGAGAATCACAGGAGCACAATGAGGCGTTCAGTGTGGCTGGCGCAATATAATACATTTCCTTCACTCTTTTTCTTTCCTTGAACTCATTTAGGTGGCTCACTTTCTGTTATCCTCCTTGCCTCATCTGCGCATGCTCATCCTTCTCGCGCGCCACTACATGCACATCAGTTCACGCCATCGAGTTGCATCATACGACTTCACATCATGCGCCTTTTATGACTTCGGTTTTATTATACCACCTTCCCTTCCTCTCTTCCACCAAATACTCTAAAAATTTCTTATAGCACAGCAAGATAAATAAATGGACTGGTTGTTATGTGTTCACCTACAAAACTTAAGCTGAATAAGAGCCTGTCACGCCCATGTTTTGGAGGTCGGTTTCTCTTGGCTACTGACCGGTTAATACTTTCACCGGCTTCGAACACCGGCGTTAATAAAATGTTCACGCCATGTACAGTTAGACTGGATCTAATGCAATCCAATTGCACGAAGTTATCGATCTAATGAAGAAATTTCCATTCTCCGGCATGTGCCGGTGGAATGTTGTCATCAACCCGAATTAACGAAACTAACTTCGAATCAAAACTGATTTACGAAGTTTTCCTGCAATGAATGAGTAAAAGAGGGATGATTTCTTTGGAATCGTTTTCCTTCGATTTAAAAAGGGGTGATTTCTTTCGAACAGAGACGGGTTTTTCTTCGAGCGTGTGCTCTGATGCTACTGCGTTAAATCGTCTATTCGCCACAGTTACGGCCCTAGCTTTACTACGATGAGTATGCTCGAAACGCCCATGCACGGAAGAACGGACTCAACAGTCCGCAGCGCTCCTACATACCAGCTAGATGGCGCTTGGGATGTGGTGGTTCAATTATTGTCCCTGTATATGATCCCACTATCTATTGCTTTCGCTATTGATGCTTTATATGACAAATGACTGTGATCGCCTCCACGCAATTTGCCGGCTCGTCCTGGTCGTACAATCACTGAATTAGTTATCCGCCTCTTTGCATTTCGGCACATTGTCATAGCTACCGTCTGCGCAGCCTGCATCGCCCGGACATTGGAGGCTGTGTGTCCAGGCCGCTTTCGAAGATTTTCGAAGAATAACACGCATGTGTTATTCACACATACCATGCTGCGGTGGCTTTCGGGTGCCGCTAGATTACAAGTTTAAATTTCGGCGAACCGAGAAACCCGCTTCTCGATTTTGCGAATTTTCCCACTTAGTGAGATAATTGGAGCGTTAGATCGTTAGATCTGTTTTCAACTGTGTGTATTGTGCAGCGCCAATATCCTGACATTATATTATAGTTCCAGAGGTGGAGCAGCGCTCTGCGACCACCTGCAGTATGGCTAACCTTGACGACTCGGTATGCGATGCGGTCTCCCAGGGCTTGCGTCTCGTGGTGTGCGCTGAAGACGTAGTGACCCGGAAGCGGAACGCTGAAGTGTCCCCGATTCTGGTCACACGAGGCGAACCTCCGACGAAGCGACACTGGCACCAAGTCAAGAGAGTCGCTCGACGCGCCTCTCCTCCACTGGGAAAGCAGGAGTACGCGGACCGACAGTGCGAACGCAGGGTCTAGCTCTATGCGGCGCCTTTGCGACGTTAAGGGAGACAGGGAGAACCATAGCACCAACATTAAACAACGACAACAACAAACCACTTAGTAATGATGAAGATTGGGCTAGCTGGTTAAACCTGATTAAGACTGCACCACAAATTATCAGCTGAAGAAATGGTGCGATCCCGCAGTGACTGTGTCACTGTTGCATCTCTCTCGCTGACCAAAGTGGAGATTGCTTATCTCAGCGAAGCACTGCGTGCCTGTGAAAACTTTTTGCGCAGGGAACGCAGAGCCCGTCTAACAACCGAGTCGCTTGGCTTTCCTCAGTCACAAGGCGCCAATGTGTACGTCACACCCGACAATCCAGAGATTGTTTGCACACGCACTCTTACTAAAGATGTGGGTCGACAATGGGGGTCGACGATCGTCGCATCAAGGCGCGGAAAACTGAGGGCAGCCGAATTCACGTAATCGCCAGCGTGCATGACCTCTCAGTAATGAAAGAATAGTGATTGTTGATTAGCGAAACTATTGTTACCTAACCAGAACAAAAATTTCAGGCAATGATTATGTGACGCATGAAAAATCAGGCGCATAGCTTTTCACGAAAAAGAATACCATGTCCTTCATTCATTCTAACGCACAATGTGCAAGAAATAAGGACTGACCGATTTCAACTCTTGGCTCTGAACCTCATTTTCTTACGATGACGGAAACACGGTACAGGAACGAATCTGAAGTTTTAAAATTACCCGGCTATGCAACCTTCTTTTTAAATCACCCAACAAGAATGGGAGGTGGTGTTTTGATGAAGGCTAAAAATTCAGTAAATTGGCGGCTGGTTCAAGAGTTTTCCCACGTCACTAATGATTATGAAATATTGACTGTACCAAGTGATGGTTTTGTTTATGTTGTGTTATACCACCGTCCTAGCGGTAACAACTCGAATTTGTTCGCATTCTTAGATAAATACTTATGTTGGGTTGGAGATGTTGGTAGTGAGCTAGTTCTTGCAGTTGATTTCAATAACGACGTTGCGTCAGAAAATCAGTTTGAACTATGTCACTTTATTGAATCAAATGGATTCTTTAATGTTATCACCATCCCAACCCGCACTGACAAAAACAGTGCGACATTATTTCATGTGTTCATTACTAACATAGAAGCTAAGAAATGTTTGTCCGGCGTACCAAGCCCGGCGTACATCACCCGGCACGGAAATCATAATTGTCTTTTTTCAAGCCAGATATTTCGTCAATTAGCGAATATACTTTGCCCCACACCATGTTTAATGGACATATGCTATTCCTACACATTCCAACGCTGTTGCGGCAGTATCGTGTAGCTACCGCACTATTCAGCGCAGGGGCCTCAAGTACGCGGCTCCTGGACCTCTCGCTAGCGTCCCGCGGCCCGCACATGACTGTCTTTGTCCTATTTTTTTTAATATCTCTATAAGCAAGTTTTTAAGCTACACACGCATGACAGGTCTACAACATTTTTTTTCGTGGGGCACCCCATGCGGTAACCATGTGTTGATACATAACCATGAAACAAAACTCCATGTTTCCGAATCGGCGTCCAGATTTAGTCTTTTGGAGATAGGTATCGATATGTTGTTGGAATCCTGCCGCCAGATACCCTTCTGAAATGACCCATATATGAGGTATGGCAAAGGTCTTCTTTGAAATGCAACGTTCGCAGGCATCATATTGCAAAACCTATCCTGCGCCCCCTTTCCCCGCTCCTACCTTGGTCGCTGTCCTGACCCTTGCGGCAGTACATTTTCGTGAATGCGGCCAGTCAGCTGAGGTGAGCTTGAGACCCCTGATATAGCAGAACAAGGCGAAAGCTCAGACGTCAACAGTGTGGGCACACAAAGCAGGCTGTGCATGTCCATCTCGCGTCACATGAGCACTGGCAGCCGTGACGGCAAAAGAATGTGTCTTTATAGGAATTTTATGTAACGAGACTCCGCGCAGACCTTTCGTTTTAGTGGGGAGATGCAACTTCCAAGAACTTTTCCTTACTTTAGAGCTATGTGATCACTCTTGGGATGATAAGTTACAGGTATAAATTTATTACATTATCTTTATTACTGCGGTTAAAGAATAACCTTTGGAATATAAAATGATGACGAATGCAAATAAAGCATGGAATAGCGAGATGCTAACTATATAAGCGCCTGGTTCATTTACTTTTAGCTCGCCTGTTTCAGAAAATTAAGGAGCCCCATATGCAAGAAGTAAAAGAAGTTCGCTATTTGTTCCCCATAAAACTTATATCTGGGGTTTTGCGTCCCAAAACCACGATATGGTTATGAGGCTGCAGATATTTTGGTCATCTGGTGTTCTTCCCTCATGCAACTTCTCCAAGTAGCTTGCACACACAAAAAGGCGTTTTTTTTTTAGATAAAATGCCGGACATATACCTGTGCTCAACGTATGTCGAACAAATTTATAGTGGCACTAAAGGGAAGAAACAATTTTTTTATTAGCAGTAAATTAATATTTTACAATTCCAAAATCACCACGCTCGCCGCGACAAGACTCTTGGTAAGCGAGAAATGCACAGAAAGAAAGTGCGGGTGGCGTCGCCACCTTGAAATTCGCGCAGCAAACACCGTGACGTCATAGATTCTGGCCGCGTCTGCTGGGACCTAAGCAGTTTCTAATCCGTAGAAATGAAGCACATTAACATCTGAGGGGGTCATAGTCATAATGTACGAAGTATCAGGAAATTTCGTTGAGCCAATGGCTCAACGAAATTTTGATATCCGTGATATCACGCGTGGAGATACGATCACAAAATTTAAAAATGGAGGTTTGACCTGTATTTTCTCCTCTATTAATAAGCTTATGATGGTGAAACTAATGACATTGGAGTTCTCAGAGTACATTTCATCAATATGATTCATTGATTCACTTTAGTGTCCCTTAAATAACTGAGCAAAGTCCAAGCCCGGCCCCACCCGAGCCCGCCACCTCAATCCCGGGCCCTACCCTAAGCCCGGAGCTTCAGGAACAAGCCCGGCCCGGGCCCGCCGTGAAAACTATTTGCCCGGCCCGGCCTACGCGCCGGGCCGGTCGGGGCCCGGGTTTTCGGGCAGGCCCTAGTCCGTGCAGTGCACTAATGTGAATAAAAAAGGTTTACAATAGACGATCATGAGTCATAAATGTGACAGAACAACATAAAACAACTACAAGAACAAACCCTTTATACTAGTCGGCGACTTCAGCGTAGAAATTATGGACCTTGGGGCCTAGCTTTGTTGTCTTCTCCTTTATGTCACATTACTCCACTTTATGTCACTCAATTTACATTATCAGGGGGAACTCTCGGGTAACGTAAGGTTACTCACCCATACGATACCCAGAGCTTCGCCCACTCGCCATGATTCACTTCGTGGAGACGCGTGTTTTAGGGGCGAAGCTCCTTAAGGCGGCACCCGTTCGTCCCTCGTCGTGCTCGTAGTAGTGAGTAACAAGTCTTACCCTTTGACCTCCAAGGTGGTGCCGGTGGGAGATTTCTCCTGTGCGTTGTTGAACAATAAAAAATTCGCAGCGTGCGCGTTAACTAAAAGCCGAATTCTTCTGTCTCTGTAGAAGTGTAAGTAGTGTAGTGTAGTGTAGTTCCTATAATTTGGCACACACCCACGCTGGGGGATTGGCCAAGAAACGGATAGTTTTTAAAATCTAATTGTTAAAGTAAAGCGTACATTTTTTCTATTTAAGAGGAAAGAAGTAAAATGAAAAAAAAAATTTAAGAATAGTGTTAGCTAAAAGCCGACTTCTTCTGTCTCTCATTCCCATTAGCAGCCATTGTTTACCTCCAAGGTAGTGCCTGGTGAGATTTCTCCTGTGCGTGATTAAACAATAAAAATTTTGTTCAAAACGCCGTTGACTGATGAAATAAACCAACGAAAGACGCCAGATGTTTTGTAAAAACAAAACGAAAGAACGCCAGATGTTTCTAAAGCAAAACGAAAAAGACGCCAGCTGCTTAACGAAAGACGCAAGGTGTTTTCTAAAGCAATGGTTTTCTAAACAATGAAAATTCACAGCGTACATGTAAAATTAAAGTGAGCTGCAAGTCGTCATAACTCATCGAACCTTTAGTATAAACGCGCCCGATCTCACGTCGGTAATGATGTACTGGGCAGAATTCACGGAAGATTCACGGTTTACCGATGAACCTCCGCAGCTTCGCCCACTCATCATCATTCACTCCGTGGATATGCTGTGATTTTTTTTGTTTTCTTTTGCGTAAGACGCCGCTTAAAATGTTACAATGTTCCGGAGGCAAGACCGTGGGCCGCTGTCCTCACCACTACGCCGCTGGCGCATGCCTCGTCAGACTGAATAAAACGCCTTGGAGAATTTCCCTAGTGCAAGCAAACGTATCGAAGACGCTAGACGCGTTTTCACAACGTTGACAGAGTGCCGTTGAGATACCGTCTATCCATTCGCATTGACTGCCACTATTGACACCGGTCAATTTCTGCGCAATTTTACTGCTTAGGTCGGTTTATTAATTTATTTCTTAATTTATTGATTTCTTCGATATCGGGGACTTTTGTTACAGAAAAAAAAATCACAGCATATCCACGGAGTGAATGATGATGAGTGGGCGAAGCTGCGGAGGTTCATCGTAAACCGTGAATCTTCCGTGAATTCTGCCCAGTACATCATCACCGACGTGAGATCGGGGCGCGTTTATACTAAAGGTTCGATGAGTTATGACGACTTGCAGCTCACTTTATATTTAAATGTACGCTGTGAATTTTCATTGTTTAGAAAACCATTGCTTTAGAAAACATCTGGCGCTTTCGTTAAGCAGCTGGCGTCTTTTTTGTTTTGCTTTAGAAACATCTGGCGTTCTTTCGTTTTGCTTTTACAAAACATCTGGCGTCTTTCATTGGTTTATTTCATCAATCAACGGCGTTTTGAACAAAATTTTTATTGTTTAATCACGCACAGGAGAAATCTCACCAGGCACTACCTTGGAGGTAAACAATGGCTGCTAATGGGAATGAGAGACAGAAGAAGTCGGCTTTTAGCTAACACATACACTTCTACTTCTACTAACGTTTCCTACTGGAACATGCCAATGGCTGCTAATGGGGAATGAGAGACAGAAGAATTCGGCTTTAGTTAACGCGCACGCTGCGAATTTTTATTGTTCAACAACGCACAGGAAAAATCTCCCACCGGCACCACCTTGGAGGTCAAAGCGTAAGACTGGTTACGCACTACGACTACTACGACAACGACTACGACTACGATGGACGAACGGGTGCCGCCTTAAGGAGCTTCGCCCCTAAAACAAAGGCCAATGGTTTCGTAGTAGTCGGATTCCTCCTACTGCATCACTTCTCGCCTTCAACATCTCAGCCCGTCTTTCAGCACGGAAACACTTGCCCTAAGATCATTAAATCAATATCTTAAAATTTCTCTTGTAAAGATATCGAAGTAGCAAACTGCACCAGAAATCGTGAATAATATCTGCCTTTTTAGGAAATTCCCTGCAACAAGTTGAACCAGGAAGGCTTTCTTTTTCCAGTATATCCAGCGTGGTGTATTGAATTCGCAACTGGCGTTGCATGCGTCTGTATTGATGTGTGTTCGACATTTGTGTTCGTGGCTATGGGTTAATATGAATCGTTTCAATAATAAACATTCCGTTAAAATATTGTAGCGGACGCGGTTACGTCTGCACTCTTGCACGTGTCGCCGACTCTTATTAAAGGCCTCTCACCAGGTTTGACAATTTTGAGCTAACGAGCGGCAATGCATACACTGGGCGTTCACGATCACGTCTGCAAAAGTTTGCAACGCTACGCGCCGCGGAAAGGGGTGCAATTTCAAGGTGAATGCTGCTTGCCCTTCCTCTGGCGGGGCGCGCGCTTTAGAGAATGAGGGGATGACGTACATGAGAAAATGGCCCTATGTAGATGGTAGTGCTGTGACGTCGCTCCTCTACGTATACGACTGTGCTCTGACGTCGCCAACAGTTGCACGTGACACTGGGATAATTATTTCACACGACATGTGTTTTTTGTGTAATTTTGTTGCTTGAATAGACTTGTGGCGACCACTGCGCACAGACTTACGCAGCCTCCGTCTCGTCATTGATTAGCCCGGCGTGACACAGCTACCTGCTGCAACACGCTTCCGATAAAAGACAGCGCCACGCAGTTCCGTCGGAGGCTTACGTCACCACCGCTGGCTATATAACCCAAGCTACCAAGCTTGGTTTCATTTTGTTTCTCTAACCTTCCGAAGCGCAGCATCGGCATGCTTGCCCTGCTGCTGCTATTACGTTAATAACATCGTTTTGTTTTATGTTGGGATCCGTCCATCACCGACCCCGCATCCCACATCTGGTGACCCGGACCTTCGAACACGCAACCGGCGCTGCACCGCTGCCACCGAGCTCCGCAGCCATGTTCCAGCCTGCTGAAGCCTGGCAGCCACAGTTCGACCCGCCTCTGCCACCGTTCCGGACGTACAACCTCGAGTCCTGGTTTGAGGAGTTCGCGGCGGCGTTGGAGTTTAACGGCATCTGGTTGCAAGCATTCATGTTTGAGGTACTAGAGTACCACTTCCGCGTGACCTCAAACGCAGCCTCACCTACTTCGCGGGGCGCCTCGCCCTTACGATGATCTGCGGGACGCCGTGCTCGAGTTTTACGGGCATCGCACCCGCCGCAGCAACCGTGCCCGCACCCGCCGCAGCAGCCGTGCCCGCGCCGCCGCAGCAGCCGAGCCCCCGGCACCCGCCGCAGCAGGCGAGCCCCCGGCACCCGCTTCGGCGACGAGCCCCCGGCGCCGCCCGCTCGGCAGACGAGCCCCGGCGCCGCCCGCTTTCGGCAGACGAGCCCCCGGCGGCCGACCCGCTTCGGCAGACGAGCCCCCGCGCCGCCCGCTTCGGCAGACGACGCCCCCGGCGCCGCCCGCTTCGGCATACGAGCCCCCGGCGCCGGCCAGACGAGCCCCCCGCCGCCGCCCTCTTCGGCAGACGAGCCCCCGGCGCCGCCCGCTTCGGCAGACGAGCCCCCGGCGCCGCCCGCTTCGGCAGACGAGCCCCCGCCGCTTTCGGCAGACGAGCCCCCGCGCCGCTTCGGCAGACGAGCCCCCGGCGCCGCCCGCTTCGGCAGACGAGCCCCCGCGCGCCCGCTTCGGCAGACGAGCCCCCGGCGCCGCCCGCGACGCAGACGAGCCCCCGCGCCGCCCGCGCTCAGACGAGCCCCCGGCGCCGCCCGCTTCGGCAGACGAGCCCCCCGCCGCCCGCGACGGCAGACGAGCCCCCGGCGCCGCCCGCGACGGCAGACGAGCCCCCGGCGCCGCCCGCGACGGCAGACGAGCCCCCGGCGCCGCCCGCGACGGCAGACGAGCCCCCGGCGCCGCCCGCGACGGCAGACGAGCCCCCGGCGCCGCCCGCGACGGCAGACGAGCCCCCGGCGCCGCCCGCGACGGCAGACGAGCCCCCGGCGCCGCCCGCGACGGCAGACGAGCCCCCGGCACCGCCCGCGACGGCAGGACGAACCCGCAGCAGCAGACGAACCCGCACCATGGCCAGTCGGAACTGTTCCCCAGCCGATAACAACCGGCTACACATGTGGCGGGGACCACCCTCCCGCGCCAGTCAGCAGCGATGCGTCCAACGCACGATCGTTGGCGTTGCGTCGACCACTGCATTTGGACCACCCTCACCACCGGCAACACCAGCGCATCCCTCTGCTTGGCTCGCTGCCGCGAGCCACGCGCAATCATCGTGGTCCTCGCCCGCTGCATGGTTCGCAGTGCCGTCCACCGGAACTGGTGGAACTCCTTACGCCTCCCGGACTTCTACAGACCCTGAGGGCTCTGCACTCCGCGGGGGGGGTGGGGGGTGATGTGGCGAACACTGCGCACAGACTTACGCAGCCTCCGTCTCGTCATTGATTAGCCCGGCGTGACACAGCTACCTGCTGCAACACGCTTCCGATAAAAGACAGCGCCACGCAGTTCCGTCGGAGGCTTACGTCACCACCGCTGGCTATATAACCCAAGCTACCAAGCTTGGTTTCATTTTTGTTTCTCTACCTTCCGAAGCGCAGCATCGGCATGCTTGCCCTGCTGCTGCTATTACGTTAATAAACATCGTTTTGTTTTATGTTGGGATCCGTCCATCACCGACCCCGCATCCCACAGGACTAATAAAACTTGAGAGAATAATGAGACACACAAAGGGAATGTGTGCGTCTTTTTCATTTTTTTCTTGAATTGCAGCGAGATGCGGGGCTAATGTGCCTCCCTTTCCCATGCGTTCGTGTCCCCGCGGTTAGCGCATCGAGCAGACGCCAGCCCTGGAAACAAAAGTAATGTTCTGGCGCGTTCGAGCACTCCTTATGCTCATTTATTCTACCGCGTCCAAGTAAACGGTAATGCGGCACTGGCTCATGATACCGGCCACTCTCGTGCCCGTACAAATTGGCTCAACTTTCATGCCCGTCCCGCAGAAACAGGCAGTACACCACAGAGAACGCCGACAAAACGCCCGCGGCCGCTACATAAAAAAAAAGGTAGCGGCCGTGCAACGCCGCTCGCGTGCTCGGGCCACGTCCATGTGCACGTGACCATGCATGCGCATGACGTGTTCATGCGTATGTGTCAAGTGAAGAGGGCAGGGAAGGTATTTGGCTTGAGAAGGCTACACGATGCGAGTGGCAAGGGTTTGAAACTCGCCTCCTCGCATCATGGTTTCGCGCCGCTACAAATTATTGTTTTTTCTCAGCTCGTAATAAACCGATTTGAAAAATTATTGCGGCATACTGCTCTTCATTCGGCACACAACAACTTCCAGCGTCTAACTAAAATTTGCTATGTGGCGTGGTGAGGGGCCCTTAAATATATTTAATTAACCACATGCAGCGGACATTGTTCTTCTAAACGCGAGTGAGGTCCTCCTCTTGCTGTAATCCGTAGCTCGGTGCAAGAAAAGAGGAAGAAAAGTTCTCTTTCTCGGAACCAAATAAGACACTTTAATAAAAGATGCAATGCTTACTGGAAAGTTATTCATTCATCATCGGCATTGCGTTTTAGACAAATATGAACGGCGTAGTATAGCGGGAAGCCGCATGGTTGAGTTGAGAAACTGTGGCGGTAAAACAGGATAAGGATAACGTATAGCGCTTCTGACTGAGCGGCTCCATTTGCAGTGATGACATCACATGTTGCTTGAACGAACCTTCCATAGGCCTATTATTAAAGGGAAGCTGAGCACTTTTTAAATAAAATGGCTTGGGAATGTGTGATCATAGGTTGATCCTTGCTGAATAGGAAAACCAATGTAAGAGTTCACAGGAGTGAACGCAAATGGCATTTCTTGGCAAAAAAACAGCTGCTGCAGCCGCAGGGCTTCTTGAACTGCTGAGCGAAGGCGGTGACGTCAACTTCGGTGTGCGCGTCATCGGCGCCATCAGCTCTGTAAAAGCATGGCCTTCGCGATCGGTTCCACCAACGCGCGCAGCCAGAAGTAGTCACGGAGGCCACGGCTCCGCCAAAAACCACGGTGGTAGAATAAACAGGTGGCCCATCGAGCGCCGCGAGCACGTCGCCGTACTGCTCGAGTTGCTCGCGGCCGCCGCAAGGTACGCGACGAGTTTTGGGGCCGAAAGACGCGCACCGCAAGCTCTCGCTGTGCTGTAAAAACCGGTTTCTCTAGCTATTTTTTGGCTTTAAACGGTTGTTTGTGCTTTTACTAGCTTGTAGTGGCTGTCTGCCAGCTTCGACCGCAAAAGTAAGAGCGCCAGGCTTATGAAGCTTAAAATTTTTTAATCAACGGCTAGTCCCGATATGACTGTCACAGGGTGCCGATTGCAAGAGACGTGCGCGTATTTTTTTTCTTTTTCGAAAGCGTGAAAATTCCTACCGGCGAGTGTACAGAGTAAAAAAAAAAAACATTTGGTTTTCACGTTATCGTATGTATGTCGGAGGACTGTAGCTGGCGGTCTTTCCAGGGAATTGCATTTCTCCACAACTGCAGTCGCTTTTCGTCTTTCGGCGCGGAGAAAAGACACAGCTTTTCTTTGCACGTTTTGTAGCCAGATTTGCAATTTGGAGCAAAGCATTTTCATCCCATTGTGGCCGCCGCATTAGCGGCACAGATCGAGCCACCGCGGTTTCAGCCGTGGTTCCAGCTTACAAAGTGTGCGGAAACACTGATGCGGTCACGCACGTTGGTTTGACAGAGCGCAAAAAACGCGACGCATCAGAGCGGATCTCAAGCCGTGGGATCACCTAATCACGACCACAGTGATCTGGCCGTGATAATGACTTGAAGGCTGATTGCGACATTGGCGACGCTGGTTGCGTCACATAGGGACGCTCTTGCTCTTCGGACGCTTGCACCCCACGGCCGCCTCCGCATTTATCGAAGATGACCAAGCAGAACGGAAAGAGACGCGGCTGCAACGCTGGTTGCGTTGCATGCTTTCATTAGTGGCGCGTCCGTTCTAAGCGGCGGCAACTCTTCAGTGTTGCTCTAGGCCTCTCTGGTGTAATAAATACACCGCGGATCTCTCTCTCAAAGGTTAAAGATGTAAATTGCAGTTTAAATGCTCGCGACGCACAGTGGCCGCATGCTTTCAAATGCGCCGGAGCGGAGATATCGCCCAGAGTATACCTGCTGCCACCTTGCGGAAAAGCAGCGGCAACTCGAGCACCTCCGTGACACGCGCGGCGCATTGGCGGAGCGCCGCGTCGGGCCACCTGTATTCTAACCACCGTGGCCAAAACTACCGGACGATGACGTAGTTCCGGTCACGCCCACACTTTCGGCGCGTTCGCGTGGGCGGAGCAAGACGAACATTTCTTTCGCGTATTTTAAAGCTCCTGCTGCCACAACAGCGAAAACAATTACGCCATCGTCGACAATAATGTTGGTCCTTGTTAACAACAAAGTTTTACCGAATTGTAAAACCACTTCAGCATCCTTTTAAGGTCAACTGCACGCAGCTGTCGGATAGTGGAGTACATAGTACTGTAAATCATCCGCTCTTTCTTCTAAACACAGTCCCAGTTGCCGAGCACTGCCAGTGTAACGAGAGTTGCATGCAGCCCTCGCACAATGGCGGATGTGGTACTGTTAAAGTTCAATCACTTCTGTGCCAAGACACTTCTACTGAACCCATCGAAACTTCGCACATATCAGAAAACAAGACGACGCTTCAGCTGGATTCAGTGGATGGGTATGTAGCAAAGCAATCAATGACCTAACACCTAAGTGCACTAATCATGACTCTAGCCTTACTGGAGGGCACTGGCTTTGGAGTTTCTGTAACAGCTGCCACAGGAACACTACTGGGGCTGCTTTCAATATCTCGTGGTTTTTGCGCTTAAGTGGATGTGCTCGTCTCCTCGCATGTTACTTGTTCGGCCTCCTCGTTCGATGACTGCATTACTTCTCCATACATTTGCATACCGGTAGTTTATAATAGCTTCACGTTTTCCGACTACCTGGCATACGTCGTCGGGAAATGGGGTGCTCCATATCCGGGCCACCTTTCCGGACGTTGGCCGTCACAGGCGTGAGTTTGCGGCACGTACAATGCCACGGAAGCTTTCGTGGGTCATTACTGTACAATTCCTGATATCGGCGAACCAAATGATACCGTTCTCGATTTTACAAGTGGTTCGAACATGATCATCGCTTGCCTAAATTGAATTTGAACTGTTGTCAGAAGAGGCTGCCGATCTCTGGTATAAGGCTCCCGTGTACATGTGGCCCAACTACGCTTGTCTAAAATACTCAATGTCATGATGCACGCTGACGCAGCTTCCTGCTCGCTTGTCATCCCTTCCACTGTAGCTTCCAAAATTCTCGTCGGGACGAAAGAAGAAAACGCTGGGCACATGAAAGAAGTCCCTGTAACTCCGCTTATACATGATGGATTGGAACGATTTTCCGGAAAAAGATGTGTGATTCAAAAGGCTCCTAGATTGTGGTCATCTGATGATTACTTGGCAAAGAATTGCAGCGGCCCTCTATTATTCGCTAATTATGTTCTCACTAATTTACTTTCGGCCCTTTTCGGGCGTTAAAATGGATGCCCAGTAATAGTTGAGCTTGCAAACAATTACGCTGCAAGCTCATGTGTTCACCTTGCAATGCTTTTTCGCGCCTTTCCCTTTAGTAACGGCGTCCCTTCAGCAGTGCGTTGGGGCAATTTATAAAGCATAAATAAGTGAGCAAACTATTGAATAAATAGGATATGTGGCTTCGATGTTACACTCGGTTTCGAGCCAACAGCTCGTCAACGTCGTGTATCAGGAATTGTGGGTTGATGATAACTGGAATGCCGGAACATCTTCAAATCCCAAGAGCGTTTTTATAGCTTTCAAGATGGGTTCGCACATGCGATGTGCCTCGGCGATGACACACACACGTACGCACGCGCACAACACGAATAGAACGAGAAAGGCCTGAGAAAATTGGGGTTGCAAAGAGGGTGGAGAGATTGAGAGTGAAGAAGAGAGAAGGAGATAGAAACGAGAAGAACCGCACACACACAGATGAAACAAGATATAAAATATTGGAGCGATTTCACTCAATCAAGGTGGATGACCAGCTGAGCTGACGGGCGAACTCCCGTCTCTGCTTTTGTCGGCGTTATTCAAGAGCGCGCTGCTGCTCAGACGTTCTCACATAGAGAGTTTTAGTGTCGGTGCCTCGACGGTGCTGCGTACGCGAGGCCTTGCGTTCTTTTGTACTCTTTTTGGGAGCGGCTGTGGAGGACAAGAAAGAGGCAGGTGCACAAAAGAACGCAAGAACGCGGGGACACAACGGCTAGAGCACTAAATCTCGCTAATGAGTGGTCGACCTATACTTCTCGTGCACTACCATTGCCACGCCGCGCATTTACTCCACATCAGTGACAAAAGGCATACGAAAGGCGTACGACTCCCCTTGTTTTCTGCACAGCCTCGGAGATCATCCGACGATTGACCCATCGATGATGTCTATTGTTGACGTCATCATGCGACGTTATGATGACGTGATGAGGACTAACAAATTTTGATGATATGGGACGTAAAGCGTCATGATATGTGTTCAGCATGTGATGTCATTGCTCACTCGAAAGCGATCACGTGGTTTTTCTGTCTGTGGACCGACTCGGACGGACGACGCAGGTGTCCCAGTGACAGTTCTGCCGCAAGAAGCATTCAAAGGAAGGACGCTCAAAATGCAGTCATTCAGAAAGGCCTGGGAATCTCAATAAGCGCAGTATCGCTTGCATGACCTTCTGCGACACTAAGTGCTATCGATGGCCTATAGATCTATTTCATCCACAGATAGGTCGGTCGTTACACTTGTAAAACGCCTTCAAGGGATAGTTTCTAGGCACTGTACTGCGGGACGCATTTGAAGAATGCCTGATTGCACTCATTTTACCCAACCTGAGGAAGTTGTGTCCCACCGACGCTTCATCGAATACATGCTACCCTTCAGTGTACACTATTGTTGTGGGTTGCACTCACCAACGCCTATGCATTAGGCATTGGAATGGCCAACACCGCAGCGCGTGGCCATGAAGGCGATGCATAAACAATTCATCACTCCGTAGCGTGTAGTCCATCTCGATATAACAGATATATGTGCTCTAAAATGAGTACCGGAGTCAATCGGACCATAGGATGTTCTTTGGGCGTCAGTGTAGTCGACGTGCCCAGTAAGCGCACAGTGAATCCTGTAGTGAGGGTGGGCGTGAAGAGGGGGCGGGGGGCAGGGGAGCACCGTAGGAGACCCTTCCCTCCCCCCCCCCCCTCCCCAAAATGTTTCGTCCTCAAAACAGGTGCTTTCTTTAGATCGTGAAGGCCTTCAGCAGGCACAGCAAGCAATAACCCCACCATGCCGAAAACATTGTTGGCCACGGGCCTGCCCACGATATATCCACAACTACTGAAAACGCTCAAAGAGGTCGATCGAACTCGCAACGCTTGAGTCAAAGCAATAAAAAAATTCGGTATAGGCCACTAATCGCCTACTGCTTCAAAAAGCATCGTCTCCCAGAATGAGAGGGACCTGCCTATTTGTTGTTGTTGTTGTTGTTGTTATTATTATTATTATTATTATTATTACTATTATTATTATTATTATTATTATTATTATTATTATTATTATTATGCTTGGAGGGCACGCATATTCTATTAAAATCGAGGGACAGGGGGTTGCTAGCGTTAGGGTTCCTAATGATACTTCAGTTCTCGGCTTCAACTACTCATCATAATTTAAACGCTAAAACACTTGGCCTGAAATAATAAAAAACAGTAAAAAAAAGGTTTATTTTACAAAGATAACAAAGTAGCCAACTGCACGATAAATCGTGATTGACGTCTGCCTTTTAAAGAAATTCCCGCGGAGAGGCTTAACCACGTTTAGGTTGCAGTTTTGTTTTTTCTTTTGTTTTGTTTACATCAAGCGCGCTCCATGCACGCAATGCACGACCTGGTGTTGTTGTAGACGACTGCACTCGCGTGCGTGCCACTGTTATGTGTCTACTATTGCGTTAAGAATAATTCTTTCAATCTGTAAACATTATATTTATGCAGGATAGCGGCCGACGCACTGGCTTCTGCCCTCCTATATTTTGTCGGTGATTGCACGAATATATCTAATTTGTGACCAGCAGCGGTCACTGCGATTCTCAATGCTTGAGACGCCAGCCTGTTGGTGTAATTCATAGCATTGTGCAAGAAAAAAAGAAAGACAATTTTCATTACGGAAGAAGCTAGTAAGACACTTTGTTAAAGGACGCAATGTTCTGCAGAAAATGTTTCTCATGCGTCATCTGTATCGAGTTTGAGGCAAAGTCCGGCGTCGTAGTTACCGGGAAGCCGCATGGCTGAGTTGACAAAATATGCTGGTCGAGCAGGATAAGGATTAAGTATGTCTTTCGAACTAATTGGCTTCAACGGCAGTGCACGTTCATATCTGTCATTCTCCTGCAATACACCGATTTTTGAGGTCAGCTGGATATGGCTCTTAGAAAATGGAGTACTTAGTACTGGTTCACCTCTTGTTTTTAATGTGAAAGCCGTGAATGCCTCATCAAGCGCGAAAATTGACCGGCGCCTCGCGACGGTGGTGCCAATAGGAGTGGTGCCAAAGATCATCATTATGTATTGACGTCATCATGACGTCACAGATCGCCAAAATTTATGGCGGTATTATGACCAACACTTCTTGCGCAAAATTTTCTAAGACGACGGACGAAACAGACACGGACGGGCGCAAACTTCCAACTGAATTTATTATTAACATGTGCCCTAAATATATACAAAAAATGTATTATGACATCATCACGATGTCACGGTCGTATCATGACGATGTCACGATGCACAAAACTGTACGGTGGGACCTTAAGTAAGCTATCCCTTCAATTACCACCCTTAGAGACCTGTGTAATACGAATTTCAGGATTATATTGGCTGCAATGTCCACGCTCATAGAAATGCCGAGAGTAGTTATATATCGTGTAAGATAGGCTCCGGATCGGCGATAGGTCTGAGCGATGACACAAGCAAGCACGCAAACACACAACACGGTTGACGTCAGCACAGCGTTTAACACCGATGAACACGAGCATACGTGCCACAAATGTTGAGCGGTCAGCCCTGACCCGATGCTCTTACCACTACGCCGCTTACGAATGCGTCATCAAACTGAGTAAAACGCCTTCAAGAAACGCCTTCAAGAAGCATGTTCCAGAAGCTCGGCGCGTTTTCAAAAAGCGCCGACGGATTGTCGTCTAGTCGGCATTGCGCTGTTTGCGGTGACACTGACACTAACACGACCCAACTTTTTATGTATTTTTATGCTTAGCCAATTTCACTATGATCATTTGCTCTAATATAATTAGAGTTAATAAGTTACAATTTTTGTTCTCAAGAGAGATAGAGAGAAGGAAAAAGGAAGGTTGAAGGTTTGCTACCCTGCACTGCTGGGGGGAAATTTGGTTCGGAAAGAGGGTATAAGGAGAGCGAGAGAGAGCGAGAAAAAAGAAAAGACACACACGTACAGGTAAGAAATAAAAGACAGAAAGCACTTACAAGAAGGGTGTTCTAAGTACAGTCGTTCAGAAAGGCCTGCAGGCTAGGTTTTCAGACTCTCAGCTCTCTCTTTCCCAGCACTTCCTAAGCAGTACTATGCACGGCTGTTAGGGGCCGCCCGTTTCAGCTTCTCTGGTTAACCATCTGTACAGATTGCTTGGGCGGCGATTAAACACGTACCGGTTCATGACGATGACAGTGTTCTAGCTACGGCACACGGCAAACCTAGAGCATGACATCTCTGCTGTAAAACCTTGAAGATATTGAATTACGCGGTATTTTGAGCCACAGGTTTTTGCACCATAGCTGCTATGCCCGCATTTTGTCCGTGTCACGATGTAGACAAGAAACACTTACTATCATGCAGGCGCGCACTGGCTTTCTCATCTTCATCTTCGGTTTGCTCCCCCAACCCGTGCGCCCGGCAGGCGCTCTCCCCTGCCCCGATTCGTCCGGCGAGGGATGCAATAACTCGGATGGGCGACAGAACAAGCACAGAAAGACAGAAAGAGAGAGAGAGAGAAAGAAAAATAGATAGAAAGAGAAGCCTAGAGAGATAAAAAGGGAACACCGAGAAAAAGATACAACGACTGAGAAAGAAATGAACAGAGAGAGAGAGAGAGAGGAAAAGAACGAGAGATAGAAAGAAATGTAACAACACTGAGAATCATGAAGCGAATACGGTCGCTATTACTGTTTATTTTAGTCTCTCTTCTTCCTCTCCCTCTAAGAACTGTACTGTTGCGTCTCAGCCTTCCTGTGGTGATAGCAAAGAACGTTGCTTCTAGCTGCAAATTCTAGCTCTCCGTAATTGAGATAGCGTATGGGCTTTAGCGCACCTTGCTGTAGCAAAGTTTTCACGACCTTAAAAGGTCCAATAACTCTTCTGTCGCTACTCGGTAGACCCTTCCACACAAGAACATATTTCAGTTGAATATTCGACCGGTGTAGCTTCATCGCCTTTCGGTACCTGCTTTGTTCCTGGTTGGTTTTGCGGCGTTCAAACAGTTCAATAAAGTACTCATTTGGGCAAGTTGGTACAAGAGAGAGAGAAATGTTATAATGAAAAGCTAGAGATGTTTGCCTGGCTATTAGGCTGACATGTTACCCCAGGTGCTTGGTGATGATTATGATATATACACTTATAACCACACACACATACATAGACTACACTGTTTACAAATATTCAGTCAGGCTTGAGGCCTGCAAGAAAATCAGCACCGCTTTCGTTGAACATAGGTTGCGGAATTTTCCGATGCCTGGCCTCTACCCGGTTGCCATAAGCAGAAAAATGTGGGCAGCAACCAAGACACATCGTGTGTGTGTTCTGTTGCGCTGTGTGACAGCGGTTCTTAGGCAGCATTTCCATCCGCCTTACACGTATGGATACATGAAGGTCCTTGGAAGGCAAAACACACAAAATACACAAGAAGAACTAGACAAGACGAGCGCTCACAGAGAGTGGCCAGGCTCTATCGTACACCAAAAGGCAACAGCAACAGGGAACGCATGCTTGCAACAACTAACAACTAGCCCCTCATGAACATCAAAAAGATACATGATGATACATGAACAAAAATTGAACGCCTTACCATTCCATTTGCCTGCGGTGAAAATGGAGTGCAACGGCGTAGCGTAATACCACGGCTATCTGCCCATTGCTGAAGCTTCTTGCTTAAAAATGCGGGTCCGTCGTCTGATATCACAACATTCAGCCGCGAGAATATCGCTCGGTCAAGCAAGGTCATGCATAACGCTGTTAGCGTCTTCTCGTACAAAGTGCGCCGCTACCTGGTGCACTGCTCTACTGCAACCAGAAAAGGCCGTGTCTTGCGAACTCCAGGACTCGTCTTTTTTAGGGGCGAAGCTCCTTAAGGCGGCACCCGTTCGTCCCTCGTAGTCGTAGTAGTAGTCGTAGTGCGTAACAAGTCTTACGCTTTGACTTCCAAGGTGGTTCCGCTGGGAAATTTTTCCTGTGCGTAGGTTGAACAATAAAAAATTCGCAGCGTGCGCGTTAACTAAAACCCGAATTCTTCTGTCTCTCATTCCCCATTAGCAGCCATTGGCATGCTCCAGTAGGAAATGTTAGTAGAAGTGGAAGTGTAAGTGTTAGCTAAAAGCCGACTTCTTCTGTCTCTCATTCCCATTAGCAGCCATTGTTTACCTCCAAGGTAGTGCCTGGTGAGATTTCTCCTGTGCGTGAAAAAACAATAGAAATTTTGTTCAAAACGCCGTTGATTGATGAAAGAAACCAACGAGAGACGCCAGATGTTTTGTAAAAGCGGAACGAAAGAACGCCAGATGATTCTAAAGCAAAACGAAAAGACGCCAGCTGCTTAACGAAAGACGCCAGATTTTTCTAAAGCAATGCTTTTCTAAACAATGAAAATTCACAGCGTACATGTAAAATTAAAGTGAGCTGCAAGTCGTCATAACTCATCGAACCTTTATTATAAACGCGCCAGATCTCACGTCGGTGATGATGTACTGGGCAGAATTCACGGAAGATTCACGGTTTACCGATGAACCTCCGCAGCTTCGCCCACTCATCATCATTCACTCCGTGTATATGCTGTGATTTTTTTTTAATGCGCGAAGCCCACGTCAGCAACTTCAAAGGGTTTTTCTGAGTAACTTGAATAGACGAGCTCGGCGGGTCGAGGCCGGTATTTGGCTTGGTTCACTTGACAGAAGTGGCACGACTTGGCATAATCTTCTATGTCTTTTTTCATGTTTTACAGCGAAAGCTGTTATGAGATCATTTCACCAGCCGTTTTTGGCGCCGTAGTTGTCCGCCGCCGCCGCCGTATCTCCCGGCAGCCGGCAGTAAACGGCAGTATCTGTCCGGTGGTGGTGGTGGTGGTGTGCGGCATGACCACCCTTGCTGCGCATGCGCATACCCTCTCCACACGCCTCCTCTCCACTCCCCCTCACCATTCCCCATGTCCTCTACCCCTCTCCCCTTTCCCTGTCCACTCACCCTCTCCCATACCCCTCTCCATTTTACCTCTCCCCTCCCCCTTTCCACTCTTCCCCTGAAACGCGGGCTAGACATGCCGAAATTCTCTCCTGCGCAACGCCGCGACGAGCTCGAGCGCATGCGATTCCCCTTCCTCTTCTCTCTCCTCTCCTACGCTGCCCCCCACTCGCCCGCCTGTCGACCGCGTTCCCCGCTCGCCCTGTGAGAATTAACGGCCAGGCTAGATGGAAGATACGACGCGCGTAGCGTCCCTCTTCGCGTTCCACGACGCGAGGTCGGTAGCACGGCTGCTACAGCGACCACCTTGTACATGCACCTCTTCTCCGCGAAGGCACTTCTACCGAACTCATCAAAATTTCGCGGATGCAAGGAAAGGCCACGAGGACTCAGTGGGGTAGTATGTAGCTAGTCAATTAAAAAGGCAGCATGACATCAAGACAGCTGCTTTTCATGTATGTGATGAAGTAGTACATATGACACGCGTGTCATGATCTCAGACTATAATTAATGTTCGTGGTATACTTATGTTTTGGTATAGAGTCAACGAAATGATGAAAGCAGCAAAACGTGGCAAGATAGATAGATAGATAGATAGATAGATAGATAGATAGATAGATAGATAGATAGATAGATAGATAGATAGACAGATAGATAGATAGATAGATAGATAGATAGATAGATAGATAGATAGATAGATAGATAGATAGATAGATAGATAGATTTAACAAGGCTAACAAGGCTAACAAGGCAAGATAGATAAGTGCGCTTCCGTTTGGTAAACAAGAGCTTCGCATTGAGATTTGCCCTGCAGCATGCCATACACATCACAGATGTGCTGTCCATACTGTGATGTCAGATGACATCGCAGCACGAACAACTACTGGCAGTCTAGCGGAGAAAGAAGGTAGATTACAACAGCTAGCTAGAAGCATAGAAGAGTACACAAGGATACGGGGACTTCAATGCTCAGCGGAAGTGTCGGAACTTATTCGCTTCACAAACAGAAAAGCACAAACGACGGACGCGAGTATAAAGCTGGAAGCCAGGCTAGAAGAACAAAAAACATAACATTGATTCCCGCGGTAAGTGGGAATCAATGTTATGTGAAGCAGGCGCAGGAAGGTGACTGTGTCGCAATTTTTCACATTGAGCGAAACGTTACGGAATGGCACTAGAGAAGTGCGCAAATGGTATACGCACACATATACCTTGAAGAGTCACAAATGTGTTATATAACCAGTTGTTTACAGTTGCCTAACGATACCAACAGCAACATAGGTGTTACCAACACCAGAAGCAGTAAGCTGATATGTAGTGCTTATATTCTTCAATACTGGATAGCGCGAATTCGAATAGGAAAATGTACGAAGCTTTATTTCGAAATGTGTCCCTAGATATATACACAGCCGAGTGGCACGCGCAGGCGCACTGCACGTACGTTACAGCCTGAGTTGCAGTTGTTAGAGTTGCGTTACAGTTGTTATGCTTAACTTATCCGTTATGATGGAGAACGCACGCACGTTTCACGAACCCGTGTGCATGTATAGAAGGGGTTCTGGGTAGTTCTTGAATAAGATCATCATAACCATGATCAGTGAGCACCAGCAGCTGGACAGGACTTGTTATCGGATCCGTTCGTGATCGCGGCTACGAACGGTTAAGTGTAGTGAAGTCCGAGGTTTAGTAGAGCTGGTGGAAACCGCGGATGGCTTTTACGAAGAAATGATCTATCATGTACCTCCTGTCCTGGACGTGGAACCGAGGTCTTGTGAAGCCCTGTCCACATCCACGCTGTCTTTCATGCCGTCTAAGAACCAAGCTCTGTTGGGTTTTGAAAAATCGATGCTGAAGTCACCGGTAGCCATGAAGGACATAATCTTCTCGGCGGACTTATTGTAGGAAGCATTGACCCCAGTTTTTGTGTAATCCACGTTGTCGACGTTACGGACCACGTGGACAAGTGGATGGTAGCCCTGCGTCTTTAAGGATGCTCTGTTTTCATCTGCCTAACGTTTCTTGCGTCGACTGCTGTGGTGTAGCGGTTAGGGTGCTCGGCTGCTGACCCGAAGGTCGCGGGTTCGATCCCGGCCGCGGCGGTCGTATTTTGATGGAGGCGAAATGCTAGAGCTCCGTGTAGTGTGGGATGTCAGTGCACGTGAACGACAGATGGTCAAAATTTCGGTATCCCTTCACTACGGCGTCTCTCATATTCATATCGTGGTTTTCGTGCGTAAAACCCCAACAATTACGATTATTATCGCTTTCGTTCCGTGTCAGTGTGAATGTCCGCAGTTATTGCGTTGATTGAGACTCTGTTATCACCTGTGGCACATACCCGCATAACATGAACTCTGGTATGCGGGTATGTGCCACACGTGACTGAAGGAAATGGTTTCATTACGTACGTCACAGATATTTTGCGTTATTCATGTCACCACTAGTGAATCGTGTTATTCATACACTCATCCTATGCTATGCAAATTTTGTTATATTACATCCTATGGAGACGACCGGGAGAGCACCCAGACGTAGGCGGCTAGATAGACAGATAGATAGATAGACAGATACCTACTTAGAAAAGCTCAGAAATGCCTGAGGTTCGCTAAGAAATGCTTCGCACTTATTATCATTCCGGAGAAAGATACCACAAGAACACTAGGTATGTGGCTCAAGCTAATCAGAGATGTCTGCACACACTAAATAAGCTCAATACAGCGGCACAGCACATTTCACGAATGATCTCGCGCATAACATACAATTGAAGGGGCATGAGAGACCAAGATAACCTCCGACTTATCAAAAGTCTCATCATCAGTCGTATTGTATGCTCACTTCCGTATCATAATAAGAACAGGGAAGAGAAAGAAAAAGCAAAACAAATATTGATAATGGCCTACAAGACAACCCTAAGATTACCGCGGAATACTTGAAACGACGAGCTATTGGCACTTGGTCTTCATACCACAATTGAAGACCTAATTGAGGCACAGCTACAAGCACAAGAAAATTGCCTTCTCCAGACTCCCACTGGTAGAGCAGTCGTAAAAAAACTAGGGAGCGATGCATTAATACGAAACATCAAGAAACTAAAGAGGTATCAAACTAGCTTAGACAATGGTACACGGTATCGCCAATACCAAAGAACATGGATCCTACTCTGCATGAAAGGCCAGGGCGGAATACGTTCACAAAATATATGAACACGGCGCGATTCATTGACTCTTCGCCTTATCAGACCGATGCAAAGAAGGCTGTGTCTGTAGTCACAGACCGTAGAGGGAAAATTACAGCATGTGCTTCAATAGATCGAGCCTCGACAACAGAAGCGGAAGAGGTCGCCACAGCCCTTGCAATAAGAGGGATGGACGCAAAACGCTCCATTGGCCATCTTTACTGGCTCACAAAAGGCTTACAGAAACTACCTAAAGGGCAAAATTTGGGCACAGGCGCTCTGAGTATTGCTTGAAACTGAATGGGTCCCCAATAGGAAATACGTCCAGACTGTGACCTGGGAACAGGGGCACGATGGCATGACTGGGAACCCGCATGCGGAGGAGGCGGCTTGCGGCTTTACACATCACCAAGCCAGCACCTACTCGGCATTAGAAGACCCTACCGACCTAGACCTTTGCTGCGCTATGATTCTGAGATACTATAGAGAAAATTTCATAGAGAAAATTTCTATAGAGAAAACTTCTATAGAGAACATTTCAGGGCCGGGCTGTCTAGCCGGGTCCTGAAATATCAGCTACGACTGTTCCAAAGAGCTGAACGGATGGCTCGTGCCAATGGGGCCTTGGAATAGCGGCACCACCATTCTAGAAAGATAGGGCGTGCAAACAAGGACACAAGAAAGAAGTCGTACGATCGAGGTGCGCGATGCGGCGGCGTAAGCGACGGTTGTGACGTTGCTTCTGCCAACGGTTGCAAAGGCCGGTGCGGGCGGCCCACAGGTGGGCAAGACGGGCGTCTGTTGCCGGATGGTCCTCCGTGGTGGGGATCGAGGCGGTGACTGCGTCGAGGTCCGCTAGCAGCTGGTCGGTCCACGTCGAGGGGTCCTCGATGTTGGAAGTGGCGGAGTGCAACCGGCGTTCTCGGAAAGCGTCCCAGTCTGTATAGCGGGCCGTGTGTGGGCGCGGCTTGCTGGGGGAGGTGAGAACTTGAATGGTGAGGACATAGTGGTCACTGCCGAGGGACTGATGCGTGTTAGACCAGCGAGCGTCGCGCACGCTGCGGCAGAAGCTGAGGTCCGGGGTGGTATCGCGGCACACACTGTTGCCGATGCGCGTTGGTTGCGTGGGATCGGTGAGCAGGGAAAGGTTGAGGTCGTGAGCGAGCTGCCACAGCCTCCTTCCAGGGCCATCTGCCTTCGAGTAACCCCAGTCCGGATGCTTGACGTTGAAGTCGCCGAGAATAAGAAGGGGTGCTTTGGCTGCTTTCGCTGCAGCGGCACGGAGCAAGGCTAGGAGAGACGCATCTTCAGTGGAGCGAGGGGGGTTGTACACGTTGAGAATAAACTGAGAGGGCTGTTCACGTTGCTGAGGTAGTATCTCGAGAAAGACGTGATGGACTGCAGGGAAGGGTAGATCGTGTCGATTGACAGCGAGCGTCCGCCGGGTGAGGACGGCCGTCATGGGGCAGAGGATGGTGAGTTACTTGGTTGTAGGCGACGTAACCCGAGAGGGAGACGTCGGCGTGAGTTTCCTGTAGTACGATGATATCAGGCGCGTCCGAGGGGTCTAGTTGTTGTAGGTGGAGAAGGAGGTGGTTACGCTTGGGACGAAAACCACGGCAGTTCCACTGCCAAATGGTGACGATGGATCGGTCAGCCATTTTTAACAGCGGAAGATGTTGCCTCGGCCGGTGTTTGCGAGGTTCGGGCGGCGGCGGAGGAGGTGGTGGTGCGGGCATGGAGGGGTGGCTTTGCTCGGATGCTTCCAAGCATGGCAGTTTGTAGGCTATCAACTGTTGACTGTAGAGATTGGAAGGACGTGGCGGGGGGGGGGGTAATGGTGGCGAGGGAATTTAGAGCTTCGTGCTGTGCAGTGAGAAGCTGGTGGACGGAGTTGAAGCGGCTATCCAACCGGTTTTCAAGATCCACCAAGGCCGTCTTGATGGATACCTGGACCTCTTCAGAAAGGTGAAGAGATTCAATGGGAGTGTTGGGTCGACGGCGCTTGCCAGTGCATCCTTCGGGAGTCTGAACGTCCATGTCGGAGGAGGAGCAAATGGTAGAGGGCAGAGAGGATTTCACTGTGATGGCTGATTCCAGCTTCTCTTCAAGAGCTTGCAGTTTCGCTTGGTGGGAATCAATTTGGGTCTTCTGAGCTGCAATTTGAGCGCTTTGTGCAGTGACCTGCTGTCGGAGGGAGGCGTTTTCTTGCTGCAGTGCAACAACCTGCGGCTCCGAGGGCAAGCCGGGGGCGCCGCGGGGCCATGTGGAATTCATGGGCTGTGATGCGGGTTTAGGCACCGCTGGTATGGGGGGCGGAGAGGCAGTAACCGACTTGGGCGGTGGAGCTGGTGAGGGACCACTTGCTGCTTGCTGGGAAGAGCGCACTGCCGCTGCGGGCGGAACAGGCTGTTGTGGCGAGGGGGGGTGTGTGTCAGGTACCGGGGCCTTCTGGCGTTGAGGGCGCTGCACGTAGCGGTGTTTACAGTTGGAACAATACGTGGAGTGGTTCCCATTGCAGACGATGCAGCGGGGGTTGCAAGTGGGTGGCGATCCTTCGGGCGGTGTGGGGTGAGCAGCGCCGCACCGATGGCACCGCTCCTGCCGCGGCTTGGGGCACACGTCGGTCCGGTGGCCGGTCGAGCGGCAATTGTAGCAGGCTTCCACCTTGCTGCGGAACGGAAGGAGGCGAAGCTGGACACCGTGGTAGAAGATCCACCGCGGTAGTTTCGGCTTCATGAGGGTGACCAAGATGTGAGGGGCCTTGCCCATGCGGCGGCCGCCCACAACAGAGAGGGTAGGATTGCTTGCCTGAAGGTCTTCAAGGATGGCTTGGTCCGTGAAGTCTTCGAAGGCGTGGTACAGTATGCCCATGAGGGCATCGTCTGGCGGTGGGGCGTAAAGGTGGACGGTGAAAGTGTTGCCGGAAACCGTGAGGGAGGTGATGCGGAGGTATGCTTGAGCACGAGCCGAGTCCGCGACGCTGAGCGTAAAAGTGTTGTTGACGGGGTGGATCCGCACCGTGTCGCGAGATGCGGGCGGGAGGTCTTGCAGGCACGCTGCTTGCAGCAAGGCGGTGTACAAGTGCCAAGGCTGGAGCTTGGTGAGTTCTACGGGGCTTTTTGGGCGGCCGACGATGTGAATCGTGTCCGCCGGGAGACGAGGGAGCGGAGCGCGGCGGCGGTGCTGCGGAGGCGATGCATTTACCCGCTTCGACGAAGGCAGAGAAGCCGGCGTGGTGGTGGGCTTAGCTGCGGCGGTGGCAAGGCGCAAGGCTGCGCGGCGTTGCTCTTGGGCGCGGAGGCCTGGCGACTGCCAGGATTCGTCCGAGAGTTCCTCGGGGGACACGTCCTGTCCTTCGACAATATACTCCATAGCGGTGGACAGCTAGGAGATGGGCGACGAGGCAGCGGCGGGCGGTCGCTCCGTCTGTCAGCTGATGTGCAGGCGGCCGCACTCGAGCTAAGCCTAAGAGGCCTAGGTCGGTGCACGGCGTGGTCGAAGGCTTTCGAAAGCTCTCCCGGGCCACCCCGGGCGACTTTCGCAATAAAGTGGGTGTCGAAGAAATACAGACGATGTGCTCCAGCTACCCGTGAAGAAATTATCCGGATAGGGTCGAAAGGACCGGCGCGAGGGCCGAAATTTGGCGGAGCCGAAGTGAGGTGCGACTGCTCTCAAAGCTCGGATGCGAAAGCCACAACTAGGGAACACCATTCCTCCAGCGCTTCACCAACCTGATCGCCAAACGAAACACTTCCATGTTCCTATCTCATAATGATGTACTTAGGGATCCTCTGCTACTCTATAATTTCACTTCGAAGTATTAGAAAAACATTTGAGAAACATTCCAAAGTTATTCGAAAAATATTCGATTCGATTCGCACTCAAACTTCAATATTCGAATTCGCTTCGTACCCAAAATTTCGCTATTCGCACAGCTCTAATAACAATGCTTCAAACAGCGACATATATGCAATCATAAATTTCTTTCGCGTGTAACTGAATGCACTGCGTGCAAGAAGTACTATTTTAACTCACAAATTAAACTTTCTACTACATAAAAAGTAAGCGCAACGGTGACACAGTCGTAGCGAACTTCACTGCACTATTAAATAATATTTAATTCACTACAATCGCAAATACTTACTTGATTTCGGTGCTCCAGCGTAAACTCTTCACTTCTTGAGCATAAACTTTGCCTTCTCGGTTACACAGCTGCGGAGAAACTCAAGGAAACAGTAAAACATTCACAACGTCATTTCATCGCTTCTGCGGTTTTCAAAAAAATCGTCTGCTACTTCAGTCGTTTGGTGCGGCTGAACTGCTCCGTGGCATGGCTGCCGTAGCGCCAGGTGGCGACTGGCGCTTCCCTTCAATACAAGGCATGGCCTCCAAGATAAGCAAGCGCCGCGGTTGCGAATCTCAAAGGCCAAGTACAAGGACCCTAACCTTACGTAAGTGGCACCGCCATAGATGACGGGCGTTTCGCGCTCATCCGGCAGGCAAGGAAAATATCGGAGGCTGTGGCTAAACAGAGGCTTAGTTGCGGAATGCCCAGAAGCGTTTAGCTGCTGAGCACTAAAAATGTACCGAAAGCTGCATGGAGTTCTCGCATAGTGGAAAATCTAATGATTTAATCATGCACCTCTTCAGTGCGGAATCTATTCTCCTGAACATATGCATAACTCACGCATGGCAGGAAGGAACACGAGGCTTCAGCTGGGCACATGGGGATGGGGCGAAGTGGGTAGCATTGTAATGAAATGGTCAACATGGCATCCCAACAGCTTCCTTATCATGTGTGTGATGAGGTAGGAAATGACATGCATGTGATGATATTCATGTTAGTGGTACACTCTCATCACCGCGCCATGCGTCGTTTAGGTATAGACAGAGCCAACGGAATGGTGAGAGCACCAAAACGTGGGATGATAGCTGAGACCTGCCAGTTTGTTCTGGAATTACTCGCTTAGCCGATTTTCGGGACTCATATCTCAGACTAAAGAAAGGACGGGGTGGTGGTGTTCAGGCACTGGCGTAACCGGAGATCGGACGAGGGTTGGCGGGGCTCAAGCCCAATTCCCCCGAAATGTTTCAGTTTCAGTACCCAGCTATGGGGTGGGATACAAGGGGTTGGAAAGAGGGTTCTGAGTGACGTCTCTGTCTAACTCTCGACGCTTGCGTTTCGCTGGCGCTTCGCTGTGGCTTCGCTGGCTCGGAGAGACCAATTAGCTCTTCGGCGAGGCTGACGTTCCAAACGTGGAGCCTGCTCGGTTTATGTGAACCAAACGCGGGACCTGCGTGACCCCAACGCCAGACATGAGACAAAGACAGGGCGGTCCCTTAATCTGCTCCGCAGTTAAAAAATCACTGTTTCGCCGCAAATGGGAAGGAATCAATGCGATAGCAACATATTTTATTGTTTTACGAAGGAAGGCTAGCAGCTAACAATTATTCATACGATATCGCGTAACTCCACAATTTATGCGTTCCTTTACCCCACTAAACACCGTAAAGGCCACTGTACAGCGGAGCTGCCGCGAAGCGTCAGCGATGAATTGCAAAGCGACACCGTGCTAGGCGAGCATGGCATGTTTAGCACTGGAGAAACCTTCTCTCCATTTGACCACGTGCACGTCTCCAACCTCCAACTCGCCTCCCTCCTCCACTTGCCTCCGCTATGCTACGCTGTACTCTCCCTCCTCCTTTTTCTTCTCCTTACCCTCCTTCTTTTTTACACCCCATGCTATACTATGCAATATATAGCTATGCTATGCATGATATAGTGTATGTTTAGCTTTCCTGCTCAATCAATGAACCAATTACCTTACCAACATGTCATACTTCTGAGCTTCGTGTGTGCGTGTGTCTATGTTTTTAAGTGATCTCTTCCCGCAGTTTAATTTGTCGGCCGGACAATACCTCGCCCGTTTGAGCTCGTCTTGGGAATAGGGCCACCCCAGGTTGAGAAGCGTTCCATGTGGCGTTTGTTCTCTCAACTCGAAGTGGTGAGAGTACAGTGCATAGAAAGGCATACGATCCGTTTAGGAATGTCTGCCGAGATAGCGCGCGCGGCAGCGCTCGGGACCACGCCATTTTGGTCAATTCACGCTTGCTGCTCAAGCGATGCAGCCCCCTCCCATCCCCCTCTTCTGGCGTGGATGCTCCTTCTAACGAGTAAAGACAGGCCAGGCGTTTCATCTCTGCTTGATGAGCAATCGATGGCAGGCCTCGCACGCGGGTTGATGTTATCGTATGCGCCCTCCGTCTAACAAAAATGGCCGATTCGTGTGATCTCTCTACAGCCGCGTTCGTTGCCCCAGCTCGCGGCCTTTTACACGCGGGTAGAACATATGATGCGCTGGGCGATGTTACCCATATTGATTTTATGTGGAACATGACGGCAACGGCGACGGCAAAAACCTCTGTCCATATAATTGCTATTGCAAAGACTCACAGGAAGGACGTTTTGATTACACGGGTTTAAGAGCCCCGCCACTGTGGTCTAGTGGTTATGGCGCTCGACTGCTCACCCGAAGGTCGCGGGATCAAATCCCGGCCGCGGTGGCTGCATTTTCGATGGAGGCGAAAATGTTTGAGGCCCGTGTACTTAGATTTAGGTGCACGTTAAAGAACCCCAGGTGGTCGAAATTTCCGGAGCCCTCCACTACGGCGTCTCTCATAATCATAGCTTGGTTTTGGGACGTTAAACCCCAGATATTATTATTATTACAAGGGTTTAAGAAGCCCGGGCGATTGGAAGAAGCCCATTGGCGCTTGCATGGGCGTTGTCCATTATAGATGGAGTAGAATTGTTTGTTCCGAGAGCTCGGTCGTCCAAATTAGTGAGCCCGTTGCATGGACACACGTGGCTTACGCGGCAGACGCAGGGCCAACTGTCCAAGTTAACTCGATGAAGTGTGAATCCTTGTGCATTGTGAGCGCGTGGGAAACGTAGTCGTTGAAGGTTTGGTGAATTTCTTGAGCAAATGACCAACAGGCGTCTTTTTCCGAGTACAGTCACCATCATCATCATTCACACCATTTTCAGCATCATCTTCGTTTGTCGTCATGATCATCACTTCGAGCATAACCATCGTAATCATCATCAGTTATCGTCATTATATTCATTATCATAATTTCCAAAAGATGACGCAGGCTCGACTTAGAACTCCTCCGCTGTTAAAAAGAAAGCCTTGTCCTAACAATTTATTTCTTTTATCCCTTGGCGTCCTCTCAGATTCATTAGTTGCTTCCGCCACTACACAGAGGGCGACAGGGTTTCCTGTTGAATGCTCTAAAATACAGCACTGCTCCCTAGAGGGCACTAGGGGTTCTGGGTTCTTGTAGACACGACCGGAGAGACGGTGCAAAATCGATGAAGTGCGCAATTTTACAGCAGATCACTGAAAAAAAACAAAGCTACGGTGTTGATGATAATCATGCTATGCATGCATTCTGGGGAAATGAAAACGCATTCCCATTCCATTTTCTCTCGCTCGGGAGGTTTCTACTGTAGCGCTATCGCAGATGCATGACAGTATTTTATAGCTATATAAAAGTATGCAGATACGAGTCAATATAAATAAATGCAAATGTTTGTGCAAATCGCAAGAAATATAGTCTGTGTTATTTCTCTTATGCCGCTTGTAGCGTTTTTATTTCCACATCCTGTCAAGACGTTGTGACGCTTTCTTTAGTTTTTACTGTATTCATTTCACGATCGAACGACACATTGTGTGGTTGCGAGTATCAATAAGTAATAAATCTCAATAAAAAAAGGAACCTCGCCATACGTTAGTGTGATAAAAGGGCTCACCATTCGCAAGCCAGTATAATTGCCGTGCTGCATATAATGAGAAAGCAATGACCTCATGGGAATCACCTGAGCACAGTGAGACCTTCTTTGTGGCTGGCACAATCTAATACATTTCCTACACTCTATTTCTTTCCTTGAACCAATTTAAGTGTCTCACTTTCTCTGATCCTCCCTGACTCTTCTGCGCATGCTCATCTTTCTCGCGCTCCACTACATACACATCAGTTCACGTTATCGACTTGAATCACATGGCTTCACATCCAACGCCTCGTATGACTTCCGTTTTCACTATATATCTCCTCTGCATCTCTTCAACCAATAATGAAAAACCTTTTTTATCGGGTAGCAAGACGAAAAATTTACTAGTTGGTGTGCCTCCTTCTTTAGAAGTTATATGAAGCTCAATAAAATACTGTTACGTTTGCGTTTGTTGAGGATGAGTTCATATTGACTCCTGACCGGTCAATGCTTTCACCCGCTTCGAACACCAGCGTTTCTGAGATGTTGACGCCATATACGGTTAAACTCGGGAAAAAAGCCCGGATTTTAAGAAGTTTTCGATGTAGCGAAGATAATTTTATTCCCCAGCAGGTGCGCGTGCGGTTAAATGTTTTCGTCAACCCGAATGAACGAAAACGACTTGGCACCAAATCCAAATTAACGAAGGTTTGCCTGAAGTAAATGAGCAAAAATGGGGTGATTTCTTTGGAATCGTTTTCCTTCGATTTATAAACGGGCGATTTATTTTGAACACAGACGGATTTTTTCGAGCGTGTGTTCTGATGCTATAGCGTTAAATAATCTATTCGCCACAGTTACGGCCCCAGCTTTCCTTTGATGATTCTGCACGCCGCGCCCATGCTCGGAAGAACGGACTCAACAGTCGGCAGCGCTCTTACGTACCAGATGGCTTTGGGACTGCGGTGGTTTACCTATTGTCCTTGTAAGTGCTCCCCCAATGGATTGATTTCGCTATTTCATGCTTTATATGACAAATGACAGCGATCGCCCACCGAGCAATTTGCTTGCTCAGCCTGCTCGTACGATCACTGAATGCGTTCTCCGCCTCTTTACATTTCGGCAGATTGTCATAGCAACCGTCTACGTAGCCTGCATCGCCTGGGCATGGGAGGCTGTGTGTCCAGGCCACTTTCACTTTTTCACACGCATAGGTAATTTCCAAATACCATGCCGTGGTGGCTTTCGGGTGTCGCTACATTATAAATTTAAATTTCGGCGAACCGAGAAAGTCGTTTCTCGTTTTCGCAAATTTTCCAATTTAGCGAGATATTTGGAACGTTAGATTGTTAGGTCGATTTTCAACTGTATGTATTTTGCAGCTGTATGTCCGGAGGTGTAGCGCCGCTCTGCGACCATTTACAGTATGACTAACCTTGACGAATCGGCATGCGACGCTGTCTCCTAGGGCTTGCATTACGCGGTGCGCGCTGAAGAAGTAGTGGCCCGGAAACGGAACGCTGAAGTCTCTCTAATTCTGCTTGTACGAGGCGAACGTTTGGCGAAGCGACACTGGCGTCAAGTGAGGAGCGTCAGTCGACGCGCCTCTCCTCCTCTGAGGAAGCAGGAGTGCGCGGGCCGACACTCCGGACGCTGTGCCGAGCTCTATGCGGCACCTTTGCGACGTTAACGAAGACAGGGAGAACCATCTCAACAACAACAAACAACAAAAACTTAGTAAGGTTGAAACTTGCGCTAGCTGGTTAATCTTGGTTAAGACTACAGCCCAAATTAACAGCTGAGGAATTGGGCCGATCACGCAGTGACTGTGTCACTGTAGCATCTGTCTCTCTCACAAAAATGGATATTGCTTATCTCCCCGAAGAACGCGTGAAGGTTCTGCAACAACGGCGCACAGATTAGGGCGTTTTATGTTTTTTCTGTGTATGCAAAATTAGTCCCGTTGTAATAAAGTTTAATTTGGCAGGCAGCGTTTCGTTCGCGCCTACTAGTTTTTGCACATGTTTTATTGGTCTACAACAACAACCACACAACGAAGAATGCCGAGGGTGACTTCAGTGCAATCGAACTTGTTACGTCTGATCGACGATTGGGAAGGGGGAAGGGCCTGCAAGCAAAGTCGAAAGGAAGAATTAATGCGTAAAGAAACAGGTTATACTATGTAACACTTGAAAGCAAAGGAATACTGCTCTCTTGGTAAATAAATATGTTACCCCCAACGGCAGTCTAGAGATTATCCTGCTCGACTGCTTACCCAAAGGTCGCGGGATCATATCCCGGCCGCGGCGGCCGCACTTTCGATGGAGGCGAAAATGCCTGAGTCCCGTGCAATTAGATTTAAGTGCACGTTAAAGAACCCCATGTGGTCCAAGTTTTCGGAACGGTCCGATACGGGCTTCCCTATAATCATGTCGTGGTTTTCGGACGTTAATCCCCAATAGTTATTAAGGCATTAAGTTGTAAAATCGAGGACCAGAGTTGTTGCAAGGCATAACCAGCCGCACTGTGAGAGTCCCACATTAGATGACCTCGACGTTATCAGTCAATTCCACTGTGCGATCGACCATCTCAGTCCCCTCTCCGAAAACATTCTGCACCTAACGTGGTTTTGCACCGCCTCCAGGATCAGAGGCGTTGCAAGCATTCTGCCCTTCACCTGATTTTTCACTGCCTCTATGATCAGCGCACCTTTGATTAGGTGACGATGTCACGTGATGACATCGCAGTGACGCCGCCAACGCCGACACTCACTATTCGCGTTTGATGAGCCATCTAAAGCTTTAAAAAGCGTGTCCCGCTAGGTGGAACCATACAGAGATTTCGCACAAGGTAACGGCGATGCGGTCGGCGTAATGATAGATAGATAGATAGATAGATAGATAGATAGATAGATAGATAGATAGATAGATAGATAGATAGATAGATAGATAGATAGAAAGACAAAGTGCCTTTGTTTCGTAATGAAATGTTTCGCGTTCAACAGAGCCCCGAAACATTTATTGAACATGGAATTCAAACTCGATCTATCTATACACAATTTTACAACTCTCTCGATCTAACGAAGAACATTTCATTCCTTGGCAGGTACCCATCGCGTACAATATTGCGCTCAATCAAAATTAAGTCAGCTAAGTTTGCATTCAACCTGATTTAAGGATATTTTTTCTGACATAAAAGAGTTTGAGAGGCGTGAGTTTTTTTTACAATTTTGGCACAAAGAGGTCTTGCAGCGTGCGCTCTAACGCTATAAATTTAAAACACCCAACTGAACTGATCACCAGCCTAGCGTTATTGGAGGGCACTGGCTTCGGAGTTTCTGTAAAAGCTCCCACAGGAACAATACTGGGGCTGATTTCAGTATCTCGTGGTTTTTGCTCCCAGGAGGATGTGCTCGTCTCCTCGCAAGTTACTTGTTCGGCCTCCTCGTGCGATGTCTGCGTTAGTTCTCCAAACTTTTGCATATCGGCAGTCTATCATAGCATCACGTTTCCGTCTATCTGGCATGCGTCGCCCGGACATGAGATACACTTTATCCGGGCCACCCTTCCGGCCCTGGACCATCACAGACGTGAGTGTGCTGCGAGCACGATATCACGAAACATGTTGTGGGTCATTACTGTACAATTTGTGATATCTACGGGCCGAAGGATACCTCTCTCGATTTTACGAGCGGTTTGAGCATGGTCATCGCTTTCCTAAATTGTGTTTGCACTATTGTCAGAAGAGGCTGCCGATCTGTGGTATAGGCTTCCGTGAACATGTGAGCAAACTACGCTTGTCTGAAATACTCAATGTCATGATGCACGCAAACGTAGCTTCCTGCTCGCTTGTCATTTCTCCCACTGTAGCTTCCAGAATTCTCGTCGGGACGAAAGAAGAAAGCGCTGGGAATATGAGACAAGTACCCTGTAACTCCGCTTATACTGGACGGATTCGAAACATTTTTACGGAAAAAGATGTGTGATTCAAAAGGCTCCTAGATTGTGGTCATCTGATGATTACTTGGCAAAGTATTGCAGCGACCGTCTATTATTCGCTAATTGTGTTCTCACTAATTTGCTTTCGGCACTTTCGGGCGTTAAAATGGATGCCCAGTAATAGTTCAACTTGCAACAATAACAATTATGCTGCAAGCTCATGTGTTCACCTTGCAATACTTCTTCTCGTCTTCCCCTTTTGTAACGTCCTCCCGTCAACAGTGCGTTGGGGCAATTTATAAACCACAGATAAATAATCTCTTCAATAAATAAGAAGTGTGCGCTTGGACGTTACATCGGGTTTGAGCCAGCAGCTTGTCAACATCGGGTATCAGGGATTGTGGGGTGATGATAACTGCAATGCGCCTACATCTTCAAATGCCAAGAGCATTTCTATAGATTGTAAGGTGGGTTTCGGCTATGCGCTGTGTCTCAGCGACGATACAACACGAATAGCGGGAGAAAGGCCCGAGAATAACAGGTTAACCAGATATTGCATCCTGTTGTCTGCCTTGCCTTGCTGTGCGGAAATGGGGGCTGGAAAGAGGGTGCAGAGCTTAAGAGAGAAAAAGAAATAAGGAGATACAAACGAGAAGAACCACACACATACCCAGTTGAAACAAATAAAATATTGGAGCAATTTCACTCTGTGAAGGGGGATGACCAGCTGAGCTGACGTGCGCACTCCGGTCTCTGCTTTCATCGGTGTTATTCAAATGCGCTCTATCCTAAGACGTTCTCACCAAGAGAGTTTTAGTGCCGAAGCCCCGACTCTGCTTGCGTACGCAAAACCTTGCGTCCTTTTGTACTCTTTTTGGGCGTTGCTATGAGGAAGAAGAAAGAGGGGAAGTGCACAAATGAACGCAAGATCGCAGGGACCCAATGGTTACGGCACTAAAACTCTCTGATGAGGTTTTGTCCTATAATTGCCCCGCACTACAACGCCGACGCCACGCCTAGACTCGGCACAGGTGATGTAACGCGTACGAAAGGCATACCGCTCCCCTTGTTTTCAGAACAGCCTCCGGGATCGACCCACCATCGACCCATCGGCGATGTCCATTGCTGACTCCATCATGCGACGTCATGTAGTAACGTCATGATGACGTGATCAGGACACAAAAATTTTGAAGATATGTGACGTCATGGGTCTTGATGTGTTCATTATGTGATGTCACTGCTCACTCGAAAGAGATCATGTGGTTTATCTATCCGTGGGCGGGGTCGGACGGACGGTGCAGGTGTCCCATTGACAGCTCCGCTGCAACAAGCACTCAGAGGATAGGCGTTCAAAATACAGTCATTAAGAAAAGCCTGGGAATATCAAGGAGCGCAGTATCGCTTGCATGACCTTCGTCTGCGACATCAAGCACTATCGATAGCCTATAGAACTATTTCATCCACAGATAGCTCGGTCGTTCCACTTGTAAAACGCCTGCAGAGGGATAGTTTCTGTGCACTGTACTGCGGGCCGCATTTCAAGAATGCCTGATTGCGCATATTTGACCCAACCTTAGGAAGTCGAGTACACGCTACCCTTCTGTGTAGACTATGGTTGTGGGTTGCGCTTACCAACGCCTATGCATATCGCAATGGGATGGCCAACACCGCAGCGCGTTGCCATGAAGGCAATGGAGAAACAATTCATCACTCCGTAGCGTGTAGTCCATTTAGATATAACAGATATCTGTGCTCTAAAGTGTGTACCGGCGTGAATCGGACCATAGGATGCCCTATGGGCGTCAGTGTAGGCGACGTGCCTGGTAAGCGCAAGGTCAATCCCGTAATCACGGTGAGCGGGGGGGGGGGAGGGGTGGAGGATAGGGTCGTAGGAGACGCTCCTCTCCCCCCTCCCCAAAATGTTCCGTCCTCAAATTGGTGCTTTCTTCATATCTTGAAGGCCTTCAGCAAGTGCTCCCCCCACCAGGCCGAAAAAATTCCTCACCACGGGCCTGTCCACGATATACCCACCATACCCACAGCTACCCAAACACAAAAAGAAATCGGTCGAACTCGCAACGCTTGAGTCAAAGCAATAAAAAAAATTCGGTATAGGCCACTAATCGTCTACTGCTTCGAATGACATCGTATCCCGAATGAGAGGGATTTGCCTATTTGTTATTATTATTATTATTATTATTATTATTATTGTTGTTGTTGTTGTTGTTGTTGTTGTTGTTATTATTATTATTATTATTATTATTATTATTATTATTATTATTATTATTATTATTATTATTATTATTATTATTAGATGTGAAGCATCTTATAGCGGAGTTCAAACCGGTGATGGTGGTGTGCGGCGTGACCACCCTTACTGCGCATGCGCACACCCTCTCCACACACCTCCACTCCACCTCTCCACTTCCCCATCTCCCCTTTCCCCCTCTCCAATTTCCTCTCCCCTCTCCACTTCCCTTCTCTCCCTCCCTCTCCCCTCTTCCTCGGAAACGCGGGCTAGACATGCTGAAATTCTCTCCTGCGCAACGCCGCGATGAACGCCAGCGCATGCGCGTGTCCTCCCCCTCTCTCTCCTCTCCTACGCTGCCCTATCTCGCACGCCTGTCGACTGCGTTCCCCGCTCGCCCTGTGAGAATTGACGGCCAGGCTAGAGGGAGGACAAGACGTGCGTAGCGTTCCTCCTCTCGTTCCACGATGCGAGGTCGGTAGCATGCCCAACGAACGCCAACGGAACGCGATCGTGCAAGTGCTCCGGATTCGCATCGCCTCATGGTCCCCTTTAAAGGGAAATGGTGTAATTATTATTAATATTATTAATATTATTATTATTATTAATATTATTATCCGCATCAGCCGAAACAACGAGCTTCAGCATTTACGTAAACAAATCTCCGAGATTTGCCTTCAAGCGAGGTGATTACACGGGCCTCTATCATCACTTGTCTACCGTTGAGTGGTCACAGGTTACTGACAAACCAAATGTTGATGAGCAGGTTGATCGGTTTACGGAGCTTGTACTGAGCAGCATGCGTAATTTTATTCCCCAATATACACCTAAACAACGTAAATATCCCCACTGGTTCTCATCTGAACTTATCAGTGCACTGAAGCATAAAGATCACGCACACAGGAAATCTAAATGTTCTCCATCCAGCGAGTGGAAGGAAGAGTTCAGTTTCCTTCGAACTCTCTCTAAACGCCTATATAAACTGGATCATAGTTCGTATATTGAATTCTTAGAAAAAAGCGCCTCTGACAGGCCGGCTGAGTTTTGGAAGTATGTACGTAAACGGTCCAGCAAAAGCGGAGAGTCCTTCAGACTACTGGACTCAAATGGGGTAGAAGTGCATGCCGTCGCTGACTGTTTTGCCACGCATTTCTCATCCGTTTATAAGGCCTCAGACTCTAGCACTGATATCAGACAACAGCCCAAGGCGGTTAGCTCATCCAGTGCTTTGTCGCTGGATGAAAATCTCATCTGCAAATGCATTAAGCGCTTAAAACCATCCTTAACATGTGGGCCAGATGGCATCCCCTCCGCCATACTAAAATCTTATGGTAGTATATTTGTCCCAGTACTAACTACGATATTTAATAACTGCCTGGACACTTCCACATTTCCAAGCATGTGGAAAACTGCTCGTGTTTTTCCAGTATTGAAGTCGGGCTCTAAAACAGATGCTTCTAATTATCGCCCGATTTCTCTACTATGTTCCACATCAAAGATCTTCGAGCTGGCTCTTCACGACATATTGTCTTTTAGTGTGAAAATCTCATTGATTCCTAATCAACATGGTTTTCTCGCTGGCCGCTCAACTACCACAAATCTTGCTAGTTTCATGACGCAGATCTCCACACCTATTTCTCAGAGAGGACAGGTTGACGTAATTTACTGTGACCTGAGCAAGGCTTTTGACGTAGTCAGCCACACGCTGATTATGGTTAAACTTGCGCACTTTGATGTTGACTTGTCAGTTGTGAATCTCCTGCAGAGCTATCTCCTCAATAGATATTGTTATGTTGCCGTAAATGGCCAAACGTCTTCTTTGTATAAAGTGACTAGTGGGGTCCCTCAAGGGTCGGTATTAGGCCCACTCCTATTTTTAATTTACGTTAATGATGTTTCTTTTGCCATTCGTAATTCTTCTTTCCTCTTGTATGCCGATGACATCAAGATTTTTAAGGAAATTCATTCAGTTAACGACTGTCGCTTGCTGCAGTCAGACTTGCGCTCTTTTTCCGAATGGTGCGACGGTAATAACCTTTCTCTGAATACCTCGAAGACAAAATTCATGTCTATCACTCGCAAAACATCTAGCGTGTCATTTCAATACTCTGCCAATTCTGTGCCGTTATGCAAGGTTTATGAAATCAGTTATCTTGGTGTTGTTGTTGACAGCGCGTTAAACTTTTCTTCTCACGTTATGCGTGCTGCTATGCGGGGCCTTCGTTCTCTCGGATGTGTTTGTAGAATATCTCGAGAATTCAGGTCTCCCATGGCCCTACACAAATTGTACACGGCAATATGTCTTCCGCAACTTGAGTATGCGTCCGTGATATGGAATGGCATTGCTCAATCCAGCGGTAACAGCATTTAACGAGTCCAGAAAAAATTCCTCAGCATATATAACCATCGCTTTGCTAAAAATGACTCTGGGTCTCGTTCAAGTACTGCTGAATTATTATCACTGCCATCCCTTCACTGCCGACGAAATCGCTCTGATCTCTTATTTCTTTACAAGCTAGTCCACGGTATCATATTCTGCCCTGTACTTCTCAATTGTGTAAATTTTCGAATTCCGCGTAAGTTAACCAGAGAGAACAGACCGTTTCATGTACCCGCCTGCTTCTTCCAACACTCTACCGTTCACTGAATACAAAGTCTCTATAATGTTAATTTTCTTGATCTTGACGTTTTTTATAGCCCACAATCATTGTTTTTATCCGAGCTTTGCACTGTTTTGACATAGTGTGGCACAATGTACAAAGCCTTCCCTTCTCAGTCTTTCCACATAGTTGTATATATGCAATCTAATTTTTTATGCCCCTTCAATATTTCTCGTGTTGTCTTATTTTACTCCTCCCCTTTTGTGTTCATTTCTCTTTGTCTACGTGTTTTTGATCTTTTTATTTCTGAAAACTGTCTGTATTGTATTGTTTATTTTTATTGTTTTTTTTGCGTGCGCCAGCACAAAGACCTTACGGTTGTTCCTGGGCACGTTAAATAAATCATTGATTGATTGATTGATTATTATTATTATTATTATTATTAATATTATTATTATTATTATTATTATTATTATTATTATTATTATTATTATTATTATTATTATTATTATTATTATTATTATGCTTAGAGGGCACATGTATTCCATAAAGAGCGACGGACGGGGTGTTGCTAATACTAAGGTTACTAATATTATTTCAATTCTCGGCTTCAACTTCTCATCATGATTTAAACGATAAAACACTTGGCCGGAAATATTAAAAATCACTAACAAAACGTTTACTTTAAAAGGTAACAAAGTATCCACCTGCACCGTAAATCGTGATCGACGTCTGCCTTTTAATGAAATTCCGGCGAACAGGCTTAACCACGCTTAGGCTGCATTTTTTTTTATTTGTTTATATCGAGCGCGCTGCATGCGCGGAATGCACGACTTGACATTGTTGTATACGACTTTACTGATGTGCGTGCCACTCTTATGTGTATACTGTTGGGTTAAGAATTTTTTCAATCTTTAAACATTATATTTATGTAGGATTGCAAACGACGCAGTTGCTTCTGCCCTCAGCGGACATATGATTCTCAATGACTGCGACGTCAGCCTGTTGGTGTAATTCATAGCTCTGCGCAAGAAAAAAGCAAGCCAATTTTAATATCGGGGGACTCTAGTAAGACACCTCGCTAAAGGACGCAATGCTCTGCAGGAAATGTTGTTCATTCATCATCTGTATCGCGTTTCAGGCAAATTCCGGCGTCGTTGTTACCGGGAAGCCGCAGGAATGAGTTCAGAAAATATGCTGGGCGAGCAGGATAATGATTAAGTATGACTTCCTAACTAATTGGCTCCAACGGCAGTTCACCTCCATGCCCGTCGTTTCACTGCGATACACCGATTGCTGAGGTCAGCTGCATATGTCTCTTAGAAAATGGATTACTTAGTGCTCATTCACCTCTTGTTTTAGGGGCGAAGCTCCTTAAAGCGGCACCCGTTGGTCCCTCGTAGTGCGTAACCAGTCGTAACGCTAGTACCAGATCTTGACCTCCAAGGTGGTGCCGGTGGGAGATTTCTCCTGTGCGTTGTTGAACAATAAAAAATTCGCAGCGTGCGCGTTAACTAAAAGCCGAATTCTTCTGTCTCATTCCCCATTAGCAGCCATTGACATGTTCCAGTAGGAAACGTTAGTAGAAGTATAAGTGTAAGTGTTAGCTAAAAGCCGACTTCTTCTGTCTCTCATTCCCATTAGCAGCCATTGTTTACCTCCAAGGTAGTGCCTGGTGAGATTTCTCCTGTGCGTGATTAAACAATAAAAATTTTGTTCGAAACGCCGTTGATTGATGAAATAAACCAACGAAAGACGCCAGATGTTTTCTAAAAGCAAAACGAAAAGACGCCAGATGTTTCTAAAGCAAAACGAAAAGACGCCAGATGTTTTCTAAAGCAATGGTTTTCTAAACAATGAAAATTCACAGCGTACATGTAAAATTAAAGTGAGCTGCAAGTCGTCATAACTCTCATCGAACCTTTAGTATAGACGCGCCCGATCTGACGTCGGTGATGATGTACTGGGCAGAATTCACGGAAGATTCACGGTTTTTAATGCGAAAACCGTAGATGCCTCATGAAGCGCGAGAATTGACGGGCGTCCCGCGACGGCGGTGTCAATAGGAGTGGTGGCAAATATCATTACGTATTCACGTCATCATGACGTCACAGATCGCCAAAATTTATGGTGGTATTATCACATCATCACGATGTCACAGTCGCATCATGGCGATGTCACGATGCGCAAAACCGTACGTTTGGAGGTAAAGTAAGGTTCCCATTCAAATTAGCGCCCCTTAAAGACCTGTGTAGTACGAGTTTCGGGAGAATATAGACTGCAATATCTAAGCATATTGAAATGACGAGAGTATTTATATCTCGTGAAAGATAGGCTCCGGATCGGCGATGTGTCTGGGGGATGACGCAAACAAGCACGCAAGCACACAACACGGTTCACGTGAACGCAGCGTTTGACACCGATGAACATGAGCATACGTGTCACAAATGTTGAGCAGTGAGCCCTGACCCGATGCTCTTACCACTACGTCGCTTCTGAATGCGTCATCAAACTGAGTAAAACGCCTTCAAGAATGTCGCAGGTGCACGCAAGCGTGCTCCAGAAGCTTGGCGCGTTTTGAAAAAGCGCCGACGGATTGTCGTCTCGTCTGAGTTGCGCTGTTCGCGGTATCACTGACAACTGACACGACCCAACTTTTGATGTAATTATCTGCTTAGCCGATTCCACTTTGAAACATTTGCTCTAATATAATTAAAGTTTATACCTTAAAATTTGTGTCTTAAAGAGAGATAGCGAGAAATGCAAAGGAAGGTTATGGTGGTTAACGAGGTATTAGCATCCGGTTTTCTACCTTGCACTGCCGTGGGGAAATTTGGCTCGCAAAGAGGGTTTAAGGAGAGCGAGAGAAAGAAAGAAAAAAGAAAAGACACACACGTACAGGTAAAAAAGAAAAGACAGAAAGCATTTACAGGAAGGGTGTTCTAAGTACAGTTGTTCAGAAAGGCCTGTGGAATGCAAGAAGCCAGCAGCACTTGCACGGCCTTCTTCGGCGACGTTAAATACTATCAATGACTTAGAGAATTTTCTCTTCCGACAGAGATGTCGGTCGTCCAATCTTTCAAGCCCGTTGTAAAGGATAGTCGTTCTGCTCTGGGCAATCGAATATAATTCCAATTCTCTCATTTGTCCCAGAGTGATTGCAAGCTTCGAAAGCATACAGAAACATAGAATTTATGTCGGTAAATTTATCGAATAGATCGTTTTTATAATTGTAAGGCTAGCTTTCCTGCGATGCAGTTCGCCCATCTAATGGCGGCTAGTCATTTCTGCGAACAGCGTGTTCAAGCGCAGTTTGCTAGCGCTATGACGCGGAAAATGTAGCCACTGGCACGGCCGCTCGATGAAAAAAAAAGAAAAGCGGTCGTGCCTCAGGTTTTTTGATATAAACAGGCATAATACACAAGCCCCAGCACGATCTCCTCTCCACTTGAAGCACAACAGGTTTTGCCAATAGTTGGGCGAATGTGTAGCGCAGAGAAGCGCACTTACGGGCCATGAAAAGGGTCTATAGACGCCTGCACCGGAAATGGTGCTGATGTCCGCCTTCAGAGATAATTGCCATATATGTGCTCAACCACGCATAGCATCACGTTACGTTGTTTATGTTTTTTTTTTGCACAGAGACTGCTATATCGGATAAACGGCACGCTGCAGTTGTATGCGTCTCTAGTGATGTCGCGTGCCATTATGATATGCGCGCCTACGGGTTAATAAACTTTCTTTCAAAGCCCCTTCCTCAGCCGAAGGAAAGCTTCCGGACCAGTTTTAAGTAATTCACTCACTCACTCACTCACTCACTCACTCACTCACTCACTCACTCACTCACTCACTCACTCACTCACTCACTCACTCACTCACTCACTCACTCACTCACTCACGCCAGAACTTGTATATGTTCGCGCTGACGCTTACGAGTTTGTATAATTACCCGCCTGCAGCGCACATTGTGATTCTCCATACCACGTCCTCCTCTAGCTGCAATCCGTCGCTCTGTGCAATAAAAAAAAAGGCAGAAATATTTACTTTCAGGGGAACCCAATAAGACGCATTGCTAAAAGACGCAATCTTTTCCCGGGAGTGTTATTCATTCTTAAGCGTTACCGCGTTTTAGACAAATATAAACGGTGTACTTCCGGGCAAGCCGCATTACTCAGTTGAAAAACTATGGCGGTAGAAGGCGATAAGGATTAAGTATTACGCTTCTATCTAAGTGGCTCCAAGCGCAGCAATTAGCGGGGACCATTTTTATCGAGATAGGTCGATTGTTAACGACAGCGACGCACAGCTCTGCCATTAGAATATATGGTGCTACAAATCATTCCCTTGTTCTAAGCACAGGCTCAGGTGCTGGGTGGTGAGCATCTAAGGGCTGCTGAACACTCAAAGTGTAAGGACAGCTGCATACAACTCTTGCGCAGTACCAGAGTGCGTGGTACAAGTTAAAAGACTGGGCGTGTAAACACAGCCACATGAGAATACACCACAAACGCCGACAAACAAGTGGAAAGGTACCCAGAGAGGATAAAGTAGGCAGGCAAACTTATCTGCGCATGCCCATGCAAGAGGCGATACCTATCAGTCCAGCGCGCTTTGGGGTCTACGTGAGAGATAATTGTTCATACATCTGATTTCTTCTGTATGGAAGGTAATTGGTGGTTATCGAACGTGTGCGCTACCGCTACTATCGATATGACATGCCTCAATCATCGGACGCGTTCACCGAGTTTTCGCGTGCGCATTCACCGAATTTTCGCGTGCACTTACATTCTCGAAAATGTAAAGATAGATTAGCTAGTGGGCCTCCGGTTAGCGATCTCTTATGTTCCGCTAATCTCTGGTTGACACAGCGGCCTGTCTGTCGTGCGTAAGAGCGGTCGCAGCTCTAAGGAACCTTATACTCCATTCCTGTACGGTAGTCAGTGAATTGGTAGGTGTGCTTTATGAAACAATGGTCTGTCCGCTTTTAAATGCGAAGCATTTCTTAGCGAACTTCTGCGACTTTGAGCGTATCTATCTATCTGTCTGTCTATCTATCTAGCCACCTACGACTTTGTGCGCTCCTGGTCGTTTCATTAATCAGATGTGTGCAAAAATTGGTATGGCGTGACAAGACTTCATGACGAGCATAATGGCAGGTCCTAACGTGCAAATCATGACACGCATGTCCTGTGCAGCATGATTTACATGACATGGTCTCGGGGCGCTAGCTGCCGTTTAAATAAATGGATATATACGACAACTGGTATGACGAGACATTTCTGCATGACGAACATAACTGACACGCGGTAACATGAAAATCATGACATTCATGTCATGTACGACATGATTTACATGCTGCACTCATGGCGCACTCGCGGCCGTTTCGCTAGATTGATATACACCAAAATTGGTATTGCGCGACCCCACTCTACGACAAACATAGGTTACATGTGGTAACATGAAAATCATGAAATGTATGACATGATTTACATGCCACGCACATGGCGCACTCGGGGCCGTTTCGCAAGATTGATATACACGAAAACTGGTCTTGCGCGCTGTGACTACGTGAAGAACATGAAAACCATGACATGGATGTCATGTATGTCATGACTTACATGCCGCGCTCATGGTTCATTCGCGGCCGTTTCGCTAGTTTGATATACACCAAAATTGGTATTGTTCGGTGTGGCTGTATGAAGAACGTGAATAACAGGTGGTAACATGAAAACCATGACATGCATGTCATGTATGTCATGATTTACATACCACGCTCATGGTGCATTCGCGGCCATTTCGCTAGCTTTATATACACCAAAACTGGTATTGCGCGATGTGACGGTATAAAGAACATGAATAACAGTTGGTAACATGAAAGCCATGCCATGCATGTCGTGATTTACATGCCACGCTTACCACGCTTATGGGGCATACGCGGCCGTTTCACTAGCTTGATACACACCGAAACTGGTACTGCGCGACGCGACTGTACGACAAACGCAAATGAGAGGTGCTAACATGAAAATCATGACATGTATGACGTGATTTACATGTAACGCTCATGGCGCACTCATGGCCGTTTCGCTAGATTGAGATCTAGCGAAACGGCCATTGGTCTTGCGCGTGGTAACATGAAAACGATGACATGCATGTCATGTATGCCATTATTTACATGCCACACTCATGGTGCACTCGCGGCCATTTCGCTCGTTTGGTACATACCAAAATTGGTATTGCGCGATGTGTCTGTATGAAGAACATGAATGACCGTCCCTAACATGCGAATCATGTTATATGCATGTCATGTACGGTATGATTTACATGACACTGTCATGGCGCGCTTCCGGTCGTTTTGTTAACTGGATATATACCAAAAAAGTGTGTGGCATGAAAAGAGTGCGTGATGAACATAAATGACAGGTCATGCATTGTATATACCAGATTATACGTTTCATAAGCATAATGCATACCAGATTTTGCATGCATGCGTGCATGGCAAACATGCGATATATGGTGAACTAGATGCCATGGTATGAATGATTTCATTTGGCTCAAAGAAAAACAAGCGATGTGTGCAGCTCTTTGCTGGCTGCTTCGCATTACATCGATTCTCACAGTGCGTGGGATCTGCCGCATTTTTTGTATATTACCCGTTCATTCTCTATCTGCACAGCGGCACATATCTTACCTAACTTATTGGCGCCCGTAGAATTAAACAACATCAGCGCCGTATCTACACCCCCCCCCCCTTCACTTTCTTCAGCCTGTGATATATACAATAAATGTCGGGAACGCCCAACGACACGTTTTTTTACTACTATTGTTTTCTGCAGCCATGCTCGGACTGAAAAAAATTACACCATCTCCCGCTAAAGGGGACCATGAGGTGATGCGAAGCCGGAGCACTTGCACGATCGCGTTCCGTTGGCGTTCGTTGGCCATGCTACCGACCTCGGGCATGCACCCACCTCGCGTCGTGGACCGCGAAGAGGAACACTACGCGCGTCGTGTCTTCCCTCTAGCCTGGCCGTTAATTCTCACAGGGCGAGCGGGGAACGCGGTCGACAGGCGCTCGAGAGGGCGGGGGGGGGGGGGGTGTACGAGAGGAGAGAGAGAGGGAGGAGGATGCGCATGCGCAGTGAGGTGGTCACGCCGCACACCACCACCACCGGATTGAACTCCGCCATAAGATGCTTCGCATATAACAACGGACAGCTTTAAACGTTCAGCGGCAGAGGCCACTGCGACGCAGGAAAACCTACATCCAAAAGACGCGTAACCTGTACCTTAAAGCTGGCACCCATTTCGCGTTCAGAAGACTTGGTGAGAGAAGACTCAAAGCGTGACATGACTATACCGTTTTTGACTACCTCAGAGAGCTTCGACGAGAAGTGTAACAGTAGTTCTTCTGAAACGTTAAGGAAATATCTAGAGATTGTATTTCTTAATTAGAAGGCAATTTTCACAGCAGAATTGTAAAGGTTTGGGTTGGCCGTGTGTCATGGGTAGAAAATTATCATCATCATAGCCTTAAACTGCGCCATATTCTTCTTCCTTTTCATAGCCTTCCTCTTCGCCTTCCTCTTCTGCTACACAAAGGCATATGTACAGAAGCGAACACATAAAAAGAAACAGAAATAGAAAAAAATGAGAAAGGGGAGCAAAAGAGAAAAAAGAGATAGACAGAGAAAGAAATTAACAGAGAAGACAGAGGAGATAGAAATCAGCATAAACAATGAAGAAGATTGCTAACAAAAAAATCGAAGGCATAGCCATACATGGTCCAGCATAGAAAGTATAGTTCGCGTATGGCCTAGAAAAACTGTCAATTTTATGAGCAGGCACGCGCTCTCTTCGTTATCTACTTCATCTTCGTTCTCTCTTCATTTTCTGCTTCTAGTCCACCGGGTCTGCTGTGAACCAGCCTCACGTCACTTTGTGCAAGCTGCTCTGTTAAAGACGATAGTCTTTCTTGGGATACTTAAACGGAGAAATTTTGGTCTGTCTTTCTGTTTGTCGGCACGTCACTCGATTCAGCCACTCGGCTAAAGTTGAACCACTTCCCCAAGGGCCAGCCATCTTGAACTGATACGGCTGTTCATACTTGCGAATGTTGTCGATCAAAAAGTAAATATCACGCATACCTGAGGCGCAACATGGCTTGGTAAGTATTATGTGATATGTTCCTTTAATAGAAAATGCATACATACACAATTCTAAAGACCCTAGTTTCTTAAGCTGCGCCGAAAATGCGACTGCGCTGAAACTTGCCTTCCTCCGTGCCCTCTGCACGAGCTCATTGTTGTGTTTCGGTTTCGGTTATTTCACTGTACGAATGCCATGGGGCGCCGTTCTGGCATTCCTGATTTACGCTGGCGACGTGTAAATAAAAGTGTGTGGAGAGTACTAGTTGATTGCGGACGTTTCTTCTGCTTCAGCGCATCGCGCCAAACCGTGTGTTCGGGCTGGCTGGCGTCCCCGCCGGTCGCGTTGGTCACCGCCGGTCTTCGCCTGCTGCTGCGCCGGGACTACCAGCCCGCAACACAGCATTCATATTTCCCAACGTATTGCCAGATGGCGTCCATATCTCACGCACCGCCTCTTCTATCGTCTTTAGACGACATTCGCAGCGAAGCACGCAGATACGCGGCCAATTTTTTTAGCTTTAGCTACACTTGCCTAGCCAGAGCCGATTTCGCTTGGAGGGTCATGAGCCGTGCTGCCCATACGCGAGGATCTGTGATGTCACACAGCTGGGTCACCGGAGCTGGCATCTGACGCGCTCTCCGACACCGCCGTACGCGGCTCGCCGCTGCTGGTCTGCACGTACGGGAGGAGTGGCGTCGTAGGCGCGGCAGACACGCTGGAGCCGGCGCGCGCGCAGACTCTGCCACCGCCGCGCAGGGCTCGCCGCTGCTGGTCTGCGCCGCATTCGAGAGAGTGACGTCGTAGCTATAGACACAGTGGCGCCGGTGCGCGCGCAGCTATTCGCCTTCGCTCTGCATTTGCCATCTCACAATGCGCTGGAGCCGCCTGATAGCGCCTCTGACTGGCGTTTGCAGGTGGGTAAGACCATGAAGAAGGTGAGTGCAAATGCTGCTCGACGACGCAGAAGAGCCGAGAAGCTTATCTCATCGGATCCCGAAGTAGTTGCCTGGCAATTAGCGATTCAGCGTACGTAGAATGAACAGAAGAAGGGTTATAATGCTAGACAATGTGGAAAGCTAAGAATAATCACCTGAACCTTTGCTAACGCTATGTATATCCTGGCATAGCCTAGCTCAGCCACTGCAAATTTTTTAGCAAAGTTGAACCCTCCGCCATGTAATACAAATTGTTCGCTCACTGCGGTAACCAGGGATTCAAAGTCGTCGTCCCTACAAAACATCATGCGTGAGCCAACCATCGATTAACTTGCATAAAGACGAAATCAAATACATGAACAGTTATCTCTCACGCAGGCCCCACGCGTAGCGGATTGATAGGTATCGCATTTTGCCTGGGCAAGCGCAGAAAAATTTTCTACCTACGTTCTTTTCCGTGACTCTGCTCCTTTTCAATTGTTAGTACTTGTGGTGTCTTGACTTCTCTGCTGTTTTCGTGTTTGCAAGCCCAGTCTTTTAACATGAATAGGGGTCAACTAGCTCACCCCTATGGTTTTCTAAGTGTAGTACAATGCGTAGTAGAGTACGTATTACAACGCGATCCACAATTTGGCAGTGACCCTGCGGGATATGACTGTCAAGCACTGTGCTGTACTGTATATTGGGCATGCCTAGGAAATGTCAAGGCCCACCCGAAATTTGACCTTAGAATGACCTTGGCCGACACTGACCGCTGACAAGTGTAGCCCTTTGTACATCCGGCTGTATTTTTGACAAGATCACAGCAAAACCGGTTGAGGTATTTACATATAAACCACAAAGTAATTGTATAAAAGAAATTTCATCGAGATCAAGCCAGTACCTAACTAAAAAATGTGGAAGACATGTGTCCCGCTGGCGCATAAGAGGTTTTTCACAAGTCAGGAAACATTGTCCCACTGACTCACGAAGGCACCTTCTTGCGATCGCACTGCCGGATCTTTGGGATGGAAAGGCCGAAACAAGTGATGCAGAGGAACACTTCATACGTTGTGCAGAGGAACGTTATGTGCACCTCTTTTCCGGCAGTGCAACATCACCTGCACCTGCAACTCTTTTGAGTATTCATAGAGTTGTGGTCTGTTCCAGAAAAGCTTACTGCACCGCACACACCAATTATTGTTTTGTCATTTTTGTGCTTTTCTTTGCTGTCGAAATGGTTGAGCTCAGATGTTATCCCTGAATAACTGCCAAATTTGCAAGAGGTGTTTTATATCAAGAAAAATATTCCTATCCACTATTCATCAAAATCTGGTTTGTAGGACGGTGCAATTTCGCGGAGTATCTCATTTCGGTGCATGTATCGCTGAAGTTTCTACATAAATTTACAAAAAATACCTGATGACTGTGAGCCAAAAGCTTCCCTCTGAAAAAAATTACGCAGCTTGCATTAGGTCCCACAAGGCTGGGCCACAGCAGAGCAGATAGGCACCTTGCTGGTCTTGGCTTGGCTAGGCTTTGAGCTTCTCAGTTATCTCTTTCCCACCCGTTGCTATACTATACTATACATGGCTCTTAGGGGACTGCCCGTTTCAGCTTATCTGGTTAGCCATCTGTACAGATTGCTTGCGCGGTGGTTAAACACGTGCCTGTTCATGGTGATGACAATTTTCCGTCTATGGCACACTGCAAACCTCGAGCATAACATCTCTTCTGTAAAACCGTAAAAAGAGCGAATTACGCAGTATTTTGAGCGGCAGGTTTTTACAGCATAGCTGTAAAAACCCGCCGTGTGTCCATGTCGAATATAAAGAAACACTTACCATGATGCCGGCGCGCACTGGCTTTGATGGGCGAGATAACGATCACAGAGACACAGAAAGAGAGAGAGAGACAGAAAGAAATAGATAGAAAGAGAAAGAAGAAAGAAAGGCGTAGAGAGGTAAAAAGGGAAGACGGAGAAAAAAATAGAAAGACTGAGAAAGAAATAGGCAGAGAGAGAGAGGCAGAGGAGAGATATAGAGAAATGTAACGATTTAACGGAGGGAATAAGGTGCAAACGAGATGAACACAAGAAGTGACATGGACGAACGCCCTACTGACAACTGATTTTGTTCGAAGAAAACGGAAATACATATAGGCTCATATTTCGACAGCGCTAATCACATGGTGTTCTGAAAAAGCGATAAAAGTTGTACCTGACGACGCATCTTTAACAAAAATAAAAATGTGATCAATGACACGTGGTGTATAAGGCAGGAGCAAAATTAATATGAAACAGAAATATTGTAACGAATACAGCAACAAAATGTACAAACAGATAACTCAGTACCACCCATTAAAGAACAATTAAAAGAACGTTAAACATGCACCAACTAGCCCAATAAAAAGCTCTACTTGAAATGTAACGACACTGAGAATCATGAAGCGAATACGGTCGCTATTACTGTTCATTTCAGTCTCTCTTCTTCCTCTTCCTCCAGGAACTGTACTGTTTAGTCTTCTAATACCCCGCCTCCCTTCTTTTAGGGGCGAAGCTCCTTAAGGCGGCACCCGTTCGTCCCTCGTAGTCGTAGTAGTGCGTAACCAGTCGTAACGCTAGTACCAGATCTTGACCTCCAAGGTGGTGCCGGTGGGAGATTTTTCCTGTGCGTTGTTGAACAATAAAAAATTCGCAGCGTGCGCGTTAACTAAAAGCCGAATTCTTCTGTCTCTCATTCCCCATTAGCAGCCATTGGCATGTTCCAGTAGGAAATGTTAGTAGAAGTAGGAGTGTAAGTGTTAGCTAAAAGCCGACTTCTTCTGTCTCTCATTCCCATTAGCAGTCATTGTTTACCTCCGAGGTAGTGCCTGGTGAGATTTCTCCTGTGCGTGATTAAACAATAAAAATTTTGTTCAAAACGCCGTTGATTGATGAAATAAACCAACTAAAGACGGCAGATGTTTTCTAAAAGCAAAACGAAAGAACGCAGGATGTTTCTAAAGCAAAACGAAAAGACGCCAACTGCTTAACGAAAGACGCCAGATGTTTTCTAAAGCAATGGTTTTCTAAACAATGAAAATTCACAGCGTACATGTAAAATTAAAGTGAGCTGCAAGTCGTCATAACTCATCGAACCTTTAGTATAAACGCGCCCGATCTCACGTCGGTGATGATGTACTGGGCAGAATTCACGGAAGATTCACGGTTTACCGATGAACCTCCGCAGCTTCGACCACTCATCATCATTCACTCCGTGGATATGCTGTGATTTTCTTTTCTGCAGCCCTGCTGTGGTGATACCGAAGAACGTTTATTGCAGCTGCAAATTCTAGCTGTCCGTCATTGAGGTAGCCTGGGGTCTTTAGCACACCTTGCTGTATCAATGTTTTCACAACTTTAAAAGGTCCATGAACTCTTCTGTCGCTACCCGGTGGACCCTTCCGCACAAGACCAAGATCGTTCAGGCAATACACGGCCTGTGTAGTGGGTGTCACTTGTCGAATTGGAGATTCATCGCCTATCGGTATCTGCATTGTTCGTGGCTGGTTTGGCGGCGTTCAAACAGTTCAATAAAGCACTCCTTTGGGCTAGTTGGTACAAGTTGAACATTGGTTGCGGAGCTTTCCGCTGCATTGGCGCTACCCGATTGGCCCCCCTGCTCTGGTTGTGTTTTTTCTGTGCCTTCGTAAGTGTTTCCTGTGTACCGCCCATCTAGCGCAGAACTCCGCAGCCTATGTTCAAACAGTTGCAGTTTATCATCGATTCTAAGTTATTTGTCAGTTGGCAATAGTGAAAGTTCGCCATAAACAGCAAAATGTGGGCAGCAGTCAAGACGTGTCATGTGTGTTCTCTTGTGCTGTGTGACGGTCGCTTTTAGGCAGCGTTTCGACCCGCCTTTAAAGGTTAGATACATGAAGGCACTTGGAAGCGCAAAACAGACAAAATTCACAAGAACGACTAAAGAAGACAAGCGCTCACTTCAAACTAAAGTTTATTTAAAGAGTGGCCAGGTTTTACTGTAAACCAAAAGGCAACTGCCACAGGGAAACGCATGCGTGCAACAACTAACAACTGATGAACAACTAACACCGCATGAATATCAACAAGATACATGATGATACATGAACAAGAATTGAACGGATGGCCATTCTATTTGCCTGCGGTTGAAATGGAGCGCAGCGGCTTAACGCAATACTGTGGCTATCTGCCCTCTGCTGAAGCTTCTTGCTTAAGAATGAGGGTCCGTCGTCTGATATCACAACTTACAGCGTCGAGAATATCTTTCGGTCAACCCCAGGCATGCATAACGCGGTTAGCGTCTTCTCGTCCAGGACGCGCCGCTACCATTTTGGTGCTCTGATCTATCGCAACTAGAAAAACTGTGCCTTTAAACCTCCAGGACTCGTCTTTTTTAACTCCGCAACGTCCACGGCCGCAACTTCAAAGGGTCTGTCCGAGTGATTTGGATATACGAGTTCCACGGGTCGAGGCTGGTATTTGGCTTTGTTCACTTCTCAGAAGTGGCACGACTTGACATAACCTTCTACGCCTTTTTAAATGCGAAGCATTTCTTAGCGAAGCTCAGACACTTTGGGCGTTTCTATCTATCTATCTATCTATCTATCTATCTATCTATCTATCTATCTATCTATCTATCTATCTATCTATCTATCTATCTATCTAGCCGCCTACGTCTGGGCGTTCTCCTGGTCCTCTCCATAAGTTCTAATAAGCCAAAATTGGCATAGCAGGGGATCAGTGTATGGTGAACACGATTCACTGATCATGACATTAATAACGCAAAATGCCTGTCCTGTACGTCATGAATTCCTTTCTCTCAGTCACGTGTGGCACATACAAGCATAACAGAGATTATGTTGTGCGGGTATGTGCCACAGGTGATACGAAGTCTCAGCCAACAGAGTAAACGCGTACATACATATTGACACGCAAGGAAAGTGATAATAATAATAATTGTTGGGGTTTTAATTTTGACCATCTGGTATTCTTTACTGTGCACCAAGATCGCACTAGTGCACGGGCATCTAGCATTTTGCATCCATCGAAATGCTACCGTCGCGGCCGGGATCGAACCCGCGACCTTGGGGTCAGCAGCCGAGCACCGTAACCTATACACCACCGAGGCGGACACAAGGAAAGGTAGGAAGCTGAAGACAGAACACACCTGGAAGACGCTTAACTACCACGCACTTGTTCCCGTGGTGCGCAACGTGGACCACGTCGATTACGTAAAACCCGGGGTCAATGCTTCCTGCAAGGAATCTGCCAAGAGAACCAGGCCTCTCATCATTACCGGTGACTTCAACATTGATTTATGAAGACCCAACAACGCCTGGTCTTTATACTGCGTGAAAGGCGGCTTGCATGTGGACAGGACGTAAAAAGGCCTCGCTGCCACGTGCAGGACAGGAGGCGTCATAGATCATTTCATCGTAAGAGGCATCCAGGACTTCCCCAAGCTGTGCTTTACCTCGCACTTCACTACACTTAGACCCCTCGCAGCCGCGATCACGAACGTATCCGATTAAGAAGTCCGCTCCAGCGGCTGGTGCTCAGTGATCACGGTGAGGATGACCTTGTTGAAGAACTGTCAAGAACCCCTTCTACACATGCACACGGGTTCGTGAAACGTGCGTGCGTTCCAGTCATAACAGATAAGTATAACCATAACAACTGTAATGCAACTGTAACAACTGCAACTGTGACAGTAACGTACGTGCAGTGCGCCTGCGTGTGCCACTCGGCTGTGTGTATATCAAGGGGGACTTTGCTAAATGAAGCTTAGTTGCGAATAACGCCGGTCCTGTGCATCTGTGTTTCTTCTTTATGCTGTTCGGATTCGCGCTATCTAGTATTGAAGAATATAAGCACTCCATATCAGCTTACCGCGTCTGTTGATGGTAACACCAGTGTTGCTGTTGGCATCGTTACGAAACTGTAAGCAAGTGGTTATATAATACATATGCGACTCTTCAGCATATGAGTGTGTTTATACCACTTCCGCATTTCTCTAGAATGATTCCGTAACGTTTCGCTCAACATAAAAAATTATGCTACAGTCACCATCCCGCGCATACTTCGCATAAAATCGATTCCCACGGTACGTGGGATCTGCCGAATCATTTTTTAGGCTTTTCTATGAGAACCATTTCAGAAGTTTCTTATACGTTTCCCATAAGCCATCATGACCACCTGATTCCGTGCTGTCGAGGTACAAGTGAAGCACTTATGGAATTAGTGTCTATGGCAGAAATAACTTGCCAACATTGTAGTGCAGACTTTCATAGCCTTCCTATAACATAAAGTTTACGATTCCCCGCGGGACACAAGCTACCAATTGAGACACGGCATCAGCGTCTGTGAGATGACTACTGGCACGATGGAAGCCGTCAGTTTCGTACTGCTGAAGTTCATTGGCAAGAGCCATCGGCAAGAGCCATCGGGCAAATTTTCCTCTGGGCTCTGACATATTCAAAAGGTGCTTTAGTGCGGGATGATCCGTGTACAATGCACTTTCCTTCTGTCGATGTATGATCGGAAGTAGCGGACAGCTAATAAAACGGCAAGAGCCTTCATCTCAGTTGACTAATTCTACTGAGTACGGTGGAAGGCTTGAGGTGTCGTATGCCATAACACTTAGCTGCTGAGCGGGAGGTGAAGTGACGTCTCTTTGACACAAAACAGCCACTGTGCTGTAATTGAAAGCATCGGAATTGGTCTGAAAACGTAAGCAATAGTCTGGTAAGGTAAGAGGAGAGTCCACTCATATACGTTTTGCCAGTTCTTGATAAGCCCTTTCGTCATCTTTGGTCCAAATAGAGGCTTGTCTTTCTCCATGAAGCTCCGTCAAGCACTTTCTCATCTTCGAGAAATGTTTAAAGGGGTACTGACACCTTTTTTCGAAGGCGAGTTTACTCTGCCATACATATCTCCTGTATGTAGAGACGGCTTCTGAGCAAGTGTGAAGCTCAGCAAATGCTGATAAGATATTTTAATTTGATATTAAAGTCAATTTTTCCATGGCGCACCTACTGACATCGACACTAGCTTGACGTCAGGCTACAGTACAAATTCTGGTGACTTCACGCAGCAGTCTGGCTTGTTGTGATGACGTTAGGTACCGAAACTTCCAAGATGGCCGCTTGTACGTCATCAAAACTTCCAAAATGACCGCTTGTGCGTGGAAACGTCACTATATGTTGTGCGAGCACGTGACGAGAAGCTCATACCGTGTTGTGACGTCAGGGTACAGTAGGAACCGAAACTAGCTTATAAAAACATACTGTAATTACTTTTTCAGGGCGCAATCGCGCTTAGCACTACCTTCTCTAGGCTCTTGAGGGCTTGACCTTTCATTTGACGCAAAAAAACGACAACTGAAAATGTTCGTGTCAGTACCCCTTTAATGAAACCCCTGAAGTCGCCTGCGAGCCCTAGAAAAACTCGAAATGACTGAATATCATGTGGCCTCATCATTTGCGCGACTCTTGGTTTCTACTCATGTTACTTCCCTTGAACAAGCTTCCAAGGAAAACAACTTTAGCTTACAGAATTTACAAGTTCTCATTTATCTTGAAGTGCGCGTCACTGAAAGCGTGTAACACTTTTCCAAGTTGTTCAGAGTGCTCCTGTTCTGACCGTGAGTACACGAGGATTTCGTCAATGTGAAGTTTGCACAAGGTTCCCAAATGTGGCGTTAAAACACTTTTCAACATCTTCTGAAACAAGGATGGAGAACATTTCCTGCCAACTGGGAATCATTTAAACACTTACACGTCAAACGGCCTACGTACGCGGCGAACTCCACTATTTCATCTTGCAGAGGCACTTGCCAGAAGCTTTTGAAAAGGTTGAGTCGTGAAAACATTTTGAAGCCTCCGGTTTGAATAAATATTTCGTCAATATGCGGCATATAAAATGGAAAGTGGGCAGTTTACTTGTTTATCTATCTGTAGTCGGTGCAGAGACAAAATTTTCAGTGAAACTTTCACGCTGCCTTTGCGTATCGACATATGTAATTCAGGATACATGCGAATGACGTCTTCTGCTGCAGTGCGCTTCTGGTGGAT
>NC_051185.1:105968298-105989780 GCF_013339695.2 Rhipicephalus sanguineus | reverse complement strand
TTTCTGTGCTTGTTCTGTCGCCCATCCGAGTTAGATCCCTCGCCGGACGAATCGGGCAGGGGAGAGCGCCTGCCGGGCGCACGGGTTGGGGGAGCAACGAAGATGATGAGAAAAGCCAGTGCGCGCCTGCATGATAGTAAGTGTTTTGTCTACATCGTGACACGGACAAATGCGGGCATAGCAGCTATGGTGCAAAAACCTGTGGCTCAAAATACCGCGTAATCATATCTTCAAGGTTTTACAGCAGAGATGTCATGCTCTAGGTTTGCCGTGTGCCGTAGCTAGAACACTGTCATCGTCATGAACGGTACGTGTTTAATCGCGCCCCAAGCAATCTGACAGATGGTTAACCAGAGAAGCTGAAACGGGCGGCCCCAACAGCCGTGGCTAGTACTGCTTAGGAAGTGCTGGAAAGAGAGAGCTGAGAGTCTGAAACCTAGCCTGCAGGCCTTTCTGAACGACTGTACTTAGAACACCCTTCTTGTAAGTGCTTTCTGTCTTTTCTTTACCTTTACGTGTGTTGTCTTTTCTTTTTCTCGCTCTCTCTCGCTCTCATTATACCCTCTTTCCGAACCAAATTTCCCCCCAGCAGGCAGGGTAGCCAAACCTTCAACCTTCCTTTTCCTTCTCTCTATCTCTCTTGAGAACAAAAATTGTAACTTATTAACTCTAATTATATTAGAGCAAATGATCATAGTGAAATGGCTAAGCATAAAAATACATAAAAGTTGGGTGTGTTAGTGTCAGTGTCACCGCAAACAGCGCAATGCCGACTAGACGACAATCCGTCGGCGCTTTTTGAAACGCGCCGAGCTTCTGGAACATGCTTCTTGAAGGCGTTTCTTGAAGGCGTTTTACTCAGTTGATGACGCATTCGTAAGCGGCGTAGTGGTAAGAGCATCGGGCAGGGTGACCGCTCAACATTTGTGGCACGTATCTCGTGTTCATCGGTGTTAAACGCTGTGCTGACGTCAACCGTGTTGTGTGTTTTTGCGTGCTTGCCTTGTCATCGCTCAGACCTATGCCGATCCGGAGCCTATCTTACACGATATATAACTACTCTCGGCATTTCTATGAGCGTGGACATTGCAGCCAATATAATCCTGAATTCGTATTACACAGGTCTCAAGGGTGGTAATTGAAGGGATAGCTTACTTAAGGTCCCACCGTACAGTTTTGTGCATCGGGACATCGTCATGATACGACGTGACATCGTGATGATGGCATAATACATTTTTTGTATATATTTAGGGCACTGTTAATAATAAATTCAGTTGGAAGTTTGCGCCCGTCCGTGTCTGTTTCGTCCGTCGTCTTAGAAAATTTTGCGCAAGAAGTGTTGGTCATAATACCGCCATAAATTTTGGCGATCTGTGACGTCATGATGACGTCAATACATAATGAGATCTTGGCACCACTCCTATTGGCACCACGTCGCGCGAGGCGCCGGTCAATTTTCGCGCTTGATGAGGCATTCACGGCTTTCACATTAAAAACAAGAGGTGAACCAGTACTAAGTATCCATTTTTCTAGAGCCATATCCAGCTGACCTCAAAAATCGGTGTATTGCAGGAGAATGACAGATATGAACGTGCACTGCCGTTGAAGCAATTAGTTCGAAAGACATACTTAATCCTTATCCTGCTCGACCAGCATATTTTGTCAACTCAGCCATGCGGCTTCCCGGTAACTACGACGCCGGACTTTGCCTCAAACTCGATACAGATGACGCATGAGAAACATTTTCTGCCAGAACATTGCGTCCTTTAACAAAGTGTCTTACTAGCTTCTTCCGTAATGAAAAGTGTCTTTCTTTTTTTCTTGCACAATGCTATGAATTACACCAACAGGCTGGCGTCTCAAGCATTGAGAATCGCAGTGACCGCTGCTGGTCACAAATAGATATATTCGTGCAATCACCGACAAAATATAGGAGGGCAGAAGCCAGTGCGTCGGCCGCTATCCTGCATAAATATAATGTTTACAGATTGAAAGAATTATTCTTAACGCAATAGTAGACACATAACAGTGGCACGCACGCGAGTGCAGTCGTCTACAACAACACCAGGTCGTGCATTGCGTGCATGGAGCGCGCTTGATGTAAACAAAACAAAAGAAAAAAACAAAACTGCAACCTAAACGTGGTTAAGCCTCTCCCGCGGGAATTTCTTTAAAAGGCAGACGTCAATCACGATTTATCGTGCAGTTGGCTACTTTGTTATCTTTGTAAAATAAACCTTTTTTTTACTGTTTTTTATTATTTCAGGCCAAGTGTTTTAGCGTTTAAATTATGATGAGTAGTTGAAGCCGAGAACTGAAGTATCATTAGGAACCCTAACGCTAGCAACCCCCTGTCCCTCGATTTTAATAGAATATGCGTGCCCTCCAAGCATAATAATAATAATAATAATAAATAATAATAATAATAATAATAATAGTAATAATAATAATAATAATAATAATAACAACAACAACAACAACAACAAATAGGCAGGTCCCTCTCATTCTGGGAGACGATGCTTTTTGAAGCAGTAGGCGATTAGTGGCCTATACCGAATTTTTTTATTGCTTTGACTCAAGCGTTGCGAGTTCGATCGACCTCTTTGAGCGTTTTCAGTAGTTGTGGATATATCGTGGGCAGGCCCGTGGCCAACAATGTTTTCGGCATGGTGGGGGTTATTGCTTGCTGTGCCTGCTGAAGGCCATCACGATTTAAAAAAAGCACCTGTTTGAGTACGAAACATTTTGTGGAGGGGGGGGGGGGGAGGGAAGGCTCTCCTACGGTGCTCCCCTGCCCCCCCCCCTCTTCACGCCCACCCTCACTACAGGATTCACTGTGCGCTTACTGGGCACGTCGACTACACTGACGCCCAAAGAACATCCTATGGTCCGATTGACTCCGGTACTCATTTTACAGCACATATATCAGTTATATCAAGATGGACTACACGCTACGGAGTGATGAATTGTTTATGCATCGCCTTCATGGCCACGCGCTGCGGTGTTGGCCATCCCAATGCCTAATGCATAGGCGTTGGTGAGTGCAACCCACAACAATAGTGTACACTGAAGGGTAGCATGTATTCGATGAAGCGTCGGTGGGACACAACTTCCTCAGGTTGGGTAAAATGAGTGCAATCAGGCATTCTTCAAATGCGTCCCGCAGTACAGTGCCTAGAAACTATCCCTTGAAGGCGTTTTACAAGTGTAACGACCGACCTATCTGTGGATGAAATAGATCTATAGGCCATCGATAGCACTTAGTGTCGCAGAAGGTCATGCAAGCGATACTGCGCTTATTGAGATTCCCAGGCCTTTCTGAATGACTGCATTTTGAGCGTCCTTCCTTTGAATGCTTCTTGCGGCAGAACTGTCACTGGGACACCTGCGTCGTCCGTCCGAGTCGGTCCACAGACAGAAAAACCACGTGATCGCTTTCGAGTGAGCAATGACATCACATGCTGAACACATATCATGACGCTTTACGTCCCATATCATCAAAATTTGTTAGTCCTCATCACGTCATCATAACGTCGCATGATGACGTCAACAATAGACATCATCGATGGGTCAATCGTCGGATGATCTCCGAGGCTGTGCAGAAAACAAGGGGAGTCGTACGCCTTTCGTATGCCTTTTGTCACTGATGTGGAGTAAATGCGCGGCGTGGCAATGGTAGTGCACGAGAAGTATAGGTCGACCACTCATTAGCGAGATTTAGTGCTCTAGCCGTTGTGTCCCCGCGTTCTTGCGTTCTTTTGTGCACCTGCCTCTTTCTTGTCCTCCACAGCCGCTCCCAAAAAGAGTACAAAAGAACGCAAGGCCTCGCGTACGCAAGCACCGTCGAGGCACCGACACTAAAACTCTCTATGTGAGAACGTCTGAGCAGCAGCGCGCTCTTGAATAACGCCGACAAAAAGCAGAGACGGGAGTTCGCCCGTCAGCTCAGCTGGTCATCCACCTTCACTGAGTGAAACTGCTCCAATATTTTATATCTTTTTTAACTCTGTGTGTGCGGTTATTCTCGTTTCTATCTCCTTCTCTCTTCTTCACTCTCAATCTCTCCACCCTCTTTGCAACCCCAATTTTCTCAGGCCTTTCTCGTTCTATTCGTGTTGTGCGCGTGCGTACGTGTGTGTGTCATCGCCGAGGCACATCGCATGTGCGAACCCATCTTGAAAGCTATAAAAATGCTCTTGGGATTTGAAGATGTTCCGGCATTGCAGTTATCATCAACCCACAATTCCTGATACACGACGTTGACGAGCTGTTGGCTCGAAACCGAGTGTAACATCGAAGCGCACATTTCCTATTTATTCAATAGTTTGCTCACTTATTTATGCTTTATAAATTGCCCCAACGCACTGCTGAAGGGACGCCGTTACAAAGGGAAAGGCGCGAAAAAGCATTGCAAGGTGAACACATGAGCTTGCAGCGTAATTGTTGCAAGCTCAACTATTACTGGGCATCCATTTTAACGCCCGAAAGTGCCGAAAGTAAATTAGTGAGAACATAATTAGCGAATAATAGAGGGCCGCTGCAATTCTTTGCCAAGTAATCATCAGATGACCACAATCTAGGAGCCTTTTGAATCACACATCTTTTTCCGGAAAATCGTTCCAATCCATCATGTATAAGCGGAGTTACAGGGACTTCTTTCATGTGCCCAGCGTTTTCTTCTTTCGTCCCGACGAGAATTTTGGAAGCTACAGTGGAAGGGATGACAAGCGAGCAGGAAGCTGCGTCAGCGTGCATCATGACATTGAGTATTTTAGACAAGCGTAGTTGGGCCACATGTACACGGGAGCCTATACCAGAGATCGGCAGCCTCTTCTGACAACAGTTCAAATTCAATTTAGGCAAGCGATGATCATGTTCGAACCACTTGTAAAATCGAGAACGGTATCATTTGGTTCGCCGATATCAGGAATTGTACAGTAATGACCCACGAAAGCTTCCGTGGCATTGTACGTGCCGCAAACTCACGCCTGTGACGGCCAACGTCCGGAAAGGTGGCCCGGATATGGAGCACCCCATTTCCCGACGACGTATGCCAGGTAGTCGGAAACGTGAAGCTATTATAAACTACCGGTATGCAAATGTATGGAGAAGTAATGCAGTCATCGAACGAGGAGGCCGAACAAGTAACATGCGAGGAGACGAGCACATCCACTTAAGCGCAAAAACCACGAGATATTGAAAGCAGCCCCAGTAGTGTTCCTGTGGCAGCTGTTACAGAAACTCCAAAGCCAGTGCCCTCCAGTAAGGCTAGAGTCATGATTAGTGCACTTAGGTGTTAGGTCATTTGATTGCTTTGCTACATACCACTCCACTGAATCCAGCTGAAGCGTCGTCTTGTTTTCTGATATGTGCGAAGTTTCGATGGGTTCAGTAGAAGTGTCTTGGCACAGAAGTGATTGAACTTTAACAGTACCACATCCGCCATTGTGCGAGGGCTGCATGCAACTCTCGTTACACTGGCAGTGCTCGGCAACTGGGACTGTGTTTAGAAGAAAGAGCGGATGATTTACAGTACTATGTACTCCACTATCCGACAGCTGCGTGCAGTTGACCTTAAAAGGATGCTGAAGTGGTTTTACAATTCGGTAAAACTTTGTTGTTAACAAGGACCAACATTATTGTCGACGATGGCGTAATTGTTTTCGCTGTTGTGGCAGCAGGAGCTTTAAAATACGCGAAAGAAATGTTCGTCTTGCTCCGCCCACGCGAACGCGCCGAAAGTGTGGGCGTGACCGGAACTACGTCATCGTCGGTAGTTTTGGCCACGGTGGTAGAATAACAGGTGGCCCGACGCGGCGCTCCGCCAATGCGCCGCGCGTGTCACGGAGGTGCTCGAGTTGCCGCTGCTTTTCCGCAAGGTGGCAGCAGGTATACTCTGGGCCGATATCTCCGCTCCGGCGCATTTGAAAGCATGCGGCCACTGTGCGTCGCGAGCATTTAAACTGCAATTTACATCTTTAACCTTTGAGAGAGAGATCCGCGGTGTATTTATTACACCAGAGAGGCCTAGAGCAACACTGAAGAGTTGCCGCCGCTTAGAACGGACGCGCCACTAATGAAAGCATGCAACGCAACCAGCGTTGCAGCCGCGTCTCTTCCGTTCTGCTTGGTCATCTTCGATAAATGCGGAGGCGGCCGTGGGTGCAAGCGTCCGAAGAGCAAGAGCGTCCCTATGTGACGCAACCAGCGTCGCAATGTCGCAATCAGCCTTCAAGTCATTATCACGGCCAGATCACTGTGGTCGTGATTAGGTGATCCCACGGCTTGAGATCCGCTCTGATGCGTCGCGTTTTTTGCGCTCTGTCAAACCAACGTGCGTGACCGCATCAGTGTTTCCGCACACTTTGTAAGCTGGAACCACGGCTGAAACCGCGGTGGCTCGATCTGTGCCGCTAATGCGGCGGCCACAATGGGATGAAAATGCTTTGCTCCAAATTGCAAATCTGGCTACAAAACGTGCAAAGAAAAGCTGTGTCTTTTCTCCGCGCCGAAAGACGAAAAGCGACTGCAGTTGTGGAGAAATGCAATTCCCTGGAAAGACCGCCAGCTACAGTCCTCCGACATACATACGATAACGTGAAAACCAAATGTTTTTTTTTTTTACTCTGTACACTCGCCGGTAGGAATTTTCACGCTTTCGAAAAAGAAAAAAAATACGCGCACGTCTCTTGCAATCGGCACCCTGTGACAGTCATATCGGGACTAGCCGTTGATTAAAAAATTTTAAGCTTCATAAAGCCTGGCGCTCTTACTTTTGCGGTCGAAGCTGGCAGACAGCCACTACAAGCTAGTAAAAGCACAAACAACCGTTTAAAGCCAAAAAATAGCTAGAGAAACCGGTTTTTACAGCACAGCGAGAGCTTGCGGTGCGCGTCTTTCGGCCCCAAAACTCGTCGCGTACCTTGCGGCGGCCGCGAGCAACTCGAGCAGTACGGCGACGTGCTCGCGGCGCTCGATGGGCCACCTGTTTTATTCTACCACCGTGGTTTTGGCGGAGCCGTGGCCTCCGTGACTACTTCTGGCTGCGCGCGTTGGTGGAACCGATCGCGAAGGCCATGCTTTTACAGAGCTGATGGCGCCGATGACGCGCACACCGAAGTTGACGTCACCGCCTTCGCTCAGCAGTTCAAGAAGCCCTGCGGCTGCAGCAGCTGTTTTTTTGCCAAGAAATGCCATTTGCGTTCACTCCTGTGAACTCTTACATTGGTTTTCCTATTCAGCAAGGATCAACCTATGATCACACATTCCCAAGCCATTTTATTTAAAAAGTGCTTCAGCTTCCCTTTAATAATAGGCCTATGGAAGGTTCGTTCAAGCAACATGTGATGTCATCACTGCAAATGGAGCCGCTCAGTCAGAAGCGCTATACGTTATCCTTATCCTGTTTTACCGCCACAGTTTCTCAACTCAACCATGCGGCTTCCCGCTATACTACGCCGTTCATATTTGTCTAAAACGCAATGCCGATGATGAATGAATAAACTTTCCAGTAAAGCATTGCATCTTTTATTAAAGTGTCTTATTTGGTTCCCGAGAAAGAGAACTTTTCTTCCTCTTTTCTTGCACCGAGCTACGGATTACAGCAAGAGGAGGACCTCACTCGCGTTTAGAAGAACAATGTCCGCTGCATGTGGTTAATTAAATATATTTAAAGGGCCCCTCACCACGCCACATAGCAAATTTTAGTTAGACGCTGGAAGTTGTTGTGTGCCGAATGAAGAGCAGTATGCCGCAATAATTTTTCAAATCGGTTTATTACGAGCTGAGAAAAACAATAATTTGTAGCGGCGCGAAACCATGATGCGAGGAGGCGAGTTTCAAACCCTTGCCACTCGCATCGTGTAGCCTTCTCAAGCCAAATACCTTCCCTGCCCTCTTCACTTGACACATACGCATGAACACGTCATGCGCATGCATGGTCACGTGCACATGACGTGGCCGAGCACGCGAGCGGCGTTGCACGGCCGCTACCTTTTTTTTTTATGTAGCGGCCGCGGGCGTTTTGTCGGCGTTCTCTGTGGTGTACTGCCTGTTTCTGCGGGACGGGCATGAAAGTTGAGCCATTTGTACGGGCACGAGAGTGGCGGTATCATGAGCCAGTGCCGCATTACCGTTTACTTGGACGCGGTAGAATAAATGAGCATAATGAGTGCTCGAACGCGCCAGAACATTACTTTTGTTTCCAGGGCTGGCGTCTGCTCGATGCGCTAACCGCGGGGACACGAACGCATGGGAAAGGGAGGCACATTAGCCCCGCATCTCGCTGCAATTCAAGAAAAAAAATGAAAAAGACGCACACATTCCCTTTGTGTGTCTCATTATTTCTCTCAAGTTTTATTAGTCTGTGGGATGCGGGGTCGGTGATGGACGGATCCCAACATAAAACAAAACGATGTTTATTAACGTAATAGCAGCAGCAGGGCAAGCATGCCGATGCTGCGCTTCGGAAGGTTAGAGAAACAAAAATGAAACCAAGCTTGGTAGCTTGGGTTATATAGCCAGCGGTGGTGACGTAAGCCTCCGACGGAACTGCGTGGCGCTGTCTTTTATCGGAAGCGTGTTGCAGCAGGTAGCTGTGTCACGCCGGGCTAATCAATGACGAGACGGAGGCTGCGTAAGTCTGTGCGCAGTGGTCGCCACATCACCCCCACCCCCCCCGCGGAGTGCAGAGCCCTCAGGGTCTGTAGAAGTCCGGGAGGCGTAAGGAGTTCCACCAGTTCCGGTGGACGGCACTGCGAACCATGCAGCGGGCGAGGACCACGATGATTGCGCGTGGCTCGCGGCAGCGAGCCAAGCAGAGGGATGCGCTGGTGTTGCCGGTGGTGAGGGTGGTCCAAATGCAGTGGTCGACGCAACGCCAACGATCGTGCGTTGGACGCATCGCTGCTGACTGGCGCGGGAGGGTGGTCCCCGCCACATGTGTAGCCGGTTGTTATCGGCTGGGGAACAGTTCCGACTGGCCATGGTGCGGGTTCGTCTGCTGCTGCGGGTTCGTCTGCCGTCGCGGGCGGTGCCGGGGGCTCGTCTGCCGTCGCGGGCGGCGCCGGGGGCTCGTCTGCCGTCGCGGGCGGCGCCGGGGGCTCGTCTGCCGTCGCGGGCGGCGCCGGGGGCTCGTCTGCCGTCGCGGGCGGCGCCGGGGGCTCGTCTGCCGTCGCGGGCGGCGCCGGGGGCTCGTCTGCCGTCGCGGGCGGCGCCGGGGGCTCGTCTGCCGTCGCGGGCGGCGCCGGGGGCTCGTCTGCCGTCGCGGGCGGCGCCGGGGGCTCGTCTGCCGAAGCGGGCGGCGCCGGGGGCTCGTCTGCCGTCGCGGGCGGCGCCGGGGGCTCGTCTGCCGTCGCGGGCGGCGCCGGGGGCTCGTCTGCCGAAGCGGGCGGCGCCGGGGGCTCGTCTGCCGAAGCGGGCGGCGCCGGGGGCTCGTCTGCCGAAGCGGCGCCGGGGGCTCGTCTGCCGAAGCGGCGCCGGGGGCTCGTCTGCCGAAGCGGGCGGCGCCGGGGGCTCGTCTGCCGAAGCGGGCGGCGCCGGGGGCTCGTCTGCCGAAGCGGGCGGCGCCGGGGGCTCGTCTGCCGAAGCTGGCGGCGCCGGGGGCTCGTCTGCCGAAGCTGGCGGCGCCGGGGGCTCGTCTGCCGAAGCGGGCGGCGCCGGGGGCTCGTCTGCCGAAGCGGGCGGCGCCGGGGGCTCGTCTGCCGAAGCGGGCGGCGCCGGGGGCTCGTCTGCCGAAGCGGGCGGCGCCGGGGGCTCGTCTGCCGAAGCGGGTGCCGGGGGCTCGCCTGCTGCGGCGGGTGCCGGGGGCTCGGCTGCTGCGGCGGGCGCGGGCACGGCTGCTGCGGCGGGTGCGGGCACGGTTGCTGCGGCGGGTGCGATGCCGTAAAACTCGAGCACGGCGTCCCGCAGATCATCGTAAGGGCGAGGGCGCCCCGCGAAGTAGGTGAGGCTGCGTTTGAGGTCACGCGGAAGGTGGTACTCTAGTACCTCAAACATGAATGCTTGCAACCAGATGCCGTTAAACTCCAACGCCGCCGCGAACTCCTCAAACCAGGACTCGAGGTTGTACGTCCGGAACGGTGGCAGAGGCGGGTCGAACTGTGGCTGCCAGGCTTCAGCAGGCTGGAACATGGCTGCGGAGCTCGGTGGCAGCGGTGCAGCGCCGGTTGCGTGTTCGAAGGTCCGGGTCACCAGATGTGGGATGCGGGGTCGGTGATGGACGGATCCCAACATAAAACAAAACGATGTTTATTAACGTAATAGCAGCAGCAGGGCAAGCATGCCGATGCTGCGCTTCGGAAGGTTAGAGAAACAAAAATGAAACCAAGCTTGGTAGCTTGGGTTATATAGCCAGCGGTGGTGACGTAAGCCTCCGACGGAACTGCGTGGCGCTGTCTTTTATCGGAAGCGTGTTGCAGCAGGTAGCTGTGTCACGCCGGGCTAATCAATGACGAGACGGAGGCTGCGTAAGTCTGTGCGCAGTGGTCGCCACAAGTCTATTCAAGCAACAAATTACACAAAAAACACATGTCGTGTGAAATAATTATCCCAGTGTCACGTGCAACTGTTGGCGACGTCAGAGCACAGTCGTATACGTAGAGGAGCGACGTCACAGCACTACCATCTACATAGGGCCATTTTCTCATGTACGTCATCCCCTCATTCTCTAAAGCGCGCGCCCGCCAGAGGAAGGGCAAGCAGCATTCACCTTGAAATTTCACCCCTTTCCGCGGCGCGTAGCGTTGCAAACTTTTGCAGACGTGATCGTGAACGCCCAGTGTATGCATTGCGCTCGTTAGCTCAAAATTGTCAAACCTGGTGAGAGGCCCTTTAATAAGAGTCGGCGACACGTGCAAGAGTGCAGACGTAACCGCGTCGCTACAATATTTTAACGGAATGTTTATTATTGAAACGATTCATATTAACCCATAGCCACGAACACAAATGTCGAACACACATCAATACAGACGCATGCAACGCCAGTTGCGAATTCAATACACCACGCTGGATATACTGGAAAAAGAAAGCCTTCCTGGTTCAACTTGTTGCAGGGAATTTCCTAAAAAGGCAGATATTATTCACGATTTCTGGTGCAGTTTGCTACTTCGATATCTTTACAAGAGAAATTTTAAGATATTGATTTAATGATCTTAGGGCAAGTGTTTCCGTTGCTGAAAGACGGGCTGAGATGTTGAAGGCGAGAAGTGATGCAGTAGGAGGAATCCGACTACTACGAAACCATTGGCCTTTGTTTTAGGGGCGAAGCTCCTTAAGGCGGCACCCGTTCGTCCCTCGTAGTCGTAGTCGTTGTCGTAGTAGTCGTAGTGCGTAACCAGTCTTACGCTTTGACCTCCAAGGTGGTGCCGGTGGGAGATTTTTCCTGTGCGTTGTTGAACAATAAAAAATTCGCAGCGTGCGCGTTAACTAAAAGCCGAATTCTTCTGTCTCTCATTCCCCATTAGCAGCCATTGGCATGTTCCAGTAGGAAACGTTAGTAGAAGTAGAAGTGTATGTGTTAGCTAAAAGCCGACTTCTTCTGTCTCTCATTCCCATTAGCAGCCATTGTTTACCTCCAAGGTAGTGCCTGGTGAGATTTCTCCTGTGCGTGATTAAACAATAAAAATTTTGTTCAAAACGCCGTTGATTGATGAAATAAACCAATGAAAGACGCCAGATGTTTTGTAAAAGCAAAACGAAAGAACGCCAGATGTTTCTAAAGCAAAACAAAAAGACGCCAGCTGCTTAACGAAAGACGCCAGATGTTTTCTAAAGCAATGGTTTTCTAAACAATGAAAATTCACAGCGTACATTTAAATATAAAGTGAGCTGCAAGTCGTCATAACTCATCGAACCTTTAGTATAAACGCGCCCGATCTCACGTCGGTGATGATGTACTGGGCAGAATTCACGGAAGATTCACGGTTTACCGATGAACCTCCGCAGCTTCGCCCACTCATCATCATTCACTCCGTGGATATGCTGTGATTTTTTTTTCTGTAACAAAAGTCCCCGATATCGAAAGAAATCAATAAATTAAGAAATAAATTAATAAACCGACCTAAGCAGTAAAATTGCGCCAGAAATTGACCGGTGTCAATAGTGGCAGTCAATGCGAATGGATAGACGGTATCTCAACGGCACTCTGTCAACGTTGTGAAAACGCGTCTAGCGTCTTCGATACGTTTGCTTGCACTAGGGAAATTCTCCAAGGCGTTTTATTCAGTCTGACGAGGCATGCGCCAGCGGCGTAGTGGTGAGGACAGCGGCCCACGGTCTTGCCTCCGGAACATTTGTAACATTTTAAGCGGCGTCTTACGCAAAAGAAAACAAAAAAAATCACAGCATATCCACGGAGTGAATGATGATGAGTGGGCGAAGCTGCGGAGGTTCATCGGTAAACCGTGAATCTTCCGTGAATTCTGCCCAGTACATCATTACCGACGTGAGATCGGGCGCGTTTATACTAAAGGTTCGATGAGTTATGACGACTTGCAGCTCACTTTAATTTTACATGTACGCTGTGAATTTTCATTGTTTAGAAAACCATTGCTTTAGAAAACACCTTGCGTCTTTCGTTAAGCAGCTGGCGTCTTTTTCGTTTTGCTTTAGAAACATCTGGCGTTCTTTCGTTTTGTTTTTACAAAACATCTGGCGTCTTTCGTTGGTTTATTTCATCAGTCAACGGCGTTTTGAACAAAATTTTTATTGTTTAATCACGCACAGGAGAAATCTCACCAGGCACTACCTTGGAGGTAAACAATGGCTGCTAATGGGAATGAGAGACAGAAGAAGTCGGCTTTTAGCTAACACTATTCTTAAATTTTTTTTTCATTTTACTTCTTTCCTCTTAAATAGAAAAAATGTACGCTTTACTTTAACAATTAGATTTTAAAAACTATCCGTTTCTTGGCCAATCCCCCAGCGTGGGTGTGTGCCAAATTATAGGAACTACACTACACTACACTACTTACACTTCTACAGAGACAGAAGAATTCGGCTTTTAGTTAACGCGCACGCTGCGAATTTTTTATTGTTCAACAACGCACAGGAGAAATCTCCCACCGGCACCACCTTGGAGGTCAAAGGGGTAAGACTTGTTACTCACTACTACGAGCACGACGAGGGACGAACGGGTGCCGCCTTAAGGAGCTTCGCCCCTAAAACACGCGTCTCCACGAAGTGAATCATGGCGAGTGGGCGAAGCTCTGGGTATCGTATGGGTGAGTAACCTTACGTTACCCGAGAGTTCCCCCTGATAATGTAAATTGAGTGACATAAAGTGGAGTAATGTGACATAAAGGAGAAGACAACAAAGCTAGGCCCCAAGGTCCATAATTTCTACGCTGAAGTCGCCGACTAGTATAAAGGGTTTGTTCTTGTAGTTGTTTTATGTTGTTCTGTCACATTTATGACTCATGATCGTCTATTGTAAACCTTTTTATTCACATTAGTGCACTGCACGGACTAGGGCCTGCCGAAAACCCGGGCCCCGACCGGCCCGGCGCGTAGGCCGGGCCGGGCAAATAGTTTTCACGGCGGGCCCGGGCCGGGCTTGTTCCTGAAGCTCCGGGCTTAGGGTAGGGCCCGGGATTGAGGTGGCGGGCTCGGGTGGGGCCGGGCTTGGACTTTGCTCAGTTATTTAAGGGACACTAAAGTGAATCAATGAATCATATTGATGAAATGTACTCTGAGAACTCCAATGTCATTAGTTTCACCATCATAAGCTTATTAATAGAGGAGAAAATACAGGTCAAACCTCCATTTTTAAATTTTGTGATCGTATCTCCACGCGTGATATCACGGATATCAAAATTTCGTTGAGCCATTGGCTCAACGAAATTTCCTGATACTTCGTACATTATGACTATGACCCCCTCAGATGTTAATGTGCTTCATTTCTACGGATTAGAAACTGCTTAGGTCCCAGCAGACGCGGCCAGAATCTATGACGTCACGGTGTTTGCTGCGCGAATTTCAAGGTGGCGACGCCACCCGCACTTTCTTTCTGTGCATTTTCTCGCTTACCAAGAGTCTTGTCGCGGCGAGCGTGGTGATTTTGGAATTGTAAAATATTAATTTACTGCTAATAAAAAAATTGTTTCTTCCCTTTAGTGCCACTATAAATTTGTTCGACATACGTTGAGCACAGGTATATGTCCGGCATTTTATCTAAAAAAAAACGCCTTTTTTGTGTGTGCAAGCTACTTGGAGAAGTTGCATGAGGGAAGAACACCAGATGACCAAAATATCTGCAGCCTCATAACCATATCGTGGTTTTGGGACGCAAAACCCCAGATATAAGTTTTATGGGGAACAAATAGCGAACTTCTTTTACTTCTTGCATATGGGGCTCCTTAATTTTTCTGAAACAGGCGAGCTAAAAGTAAATGAACCAGGCGCTTATATAGTTAGCATCTCGCTATTCCATGCTTTATTTGCATTCGTCATCATTTTATATTCCAAAGGTTATTCTTTAACCGCAGTAATAAAGATAATGTAATAAATTTATACCTGTAACTTATCATCCCAAGAGTGATCACATAGCTCTAAAGTAAGGAAAAGTTCTTGGAAGTTGCATCTCCCCACTAAAACGAAAGGTCTGCGCGGAGTCTCGTTACATAAAATTCCTATAAAGACACATTCTTTTGCCGTCACGGCTGCCAGTGCTCATGTGACGCGAGATGGACATGCACAGCCTGCTTTGTGTGCCCACACTGTTGACGTCTGAGCTTTCGCCTTGTTCTGCTATATCAGGGGTCTCAAGCTCACCTCAGCTGACTGGCCGCATTCACGAAAATGTACTGCCGCAAGGGTCAGGACAGCGACCAAGGTAGGAGCGGGGAAAGGGGGCGCAGGATAGGTTTTGCAATATGATGCCTGCGAACGTTGCATTTCAAAGAAGACCTTTGCCATACCTCATATATGGGTCATTTCAGAAGGGTATCTGGCGGCAGGATTCCAACAACATATCGATACCTATCTCCAAAAGACTAAATCTGGACGCCGATTCGGAAACATGGAGTTTTGTTTCATGGTTATGTATCAACACATGGTTACCGCATGGGGTGCCCACGAAAAAAAATGTTGTAGACCTGTCATGCGTGTGTAGCTTAAAAACTTGCTTATAGAGATATTAAAAAAAATAGGACAAAGACAGTCATGTGCGGGCCGCGGGACGCTAGCGAGAGGTCCAGGAGCCGCGTACTTGAGGCCCCTGCGCTGAATAGTGCGGTAGCTACACGATACTGCCGCAACAGCGTGGAATGTGTAGGAATAGCATATGTCCATTAAACATGGTGTGGGGCAAAGTATATTCGCTAATTGACGAAATATCTGGCTTGAAAAAAGACAATTATGATTTCCGTGCCGGGTGATGTACGCCGGGCTTGGTACGCCGGACAAACATTTCTTAGCTTCTATGTTAGTAATGAACACATGAAATAATGTCGCACTGTTTTTGTCAGTGCGGGTTGGGATGGTGATAACATTAAAGAATCCATTTGATTCAATAAAGTGACATAGTTCAAACTGATTTTCTGACGCAACGTCGTTATTGAAATCAACTGCAAGAACTAGCTCACTACCAACATCTCCAACCCAACATAAGTATTTATCTAAGAATGCGAACAAATTCGAGTTGTTACCGCTAGGACGGTGGTATAAACACAACATAAACAAAACCATCACTTGGTACAGTCAATATTTCATAATCATTAGTGACGTGGGAAAACTCTTGAACCAGCCGCCAATTTACTGAATTTTTAGCCTTCATCAAAACACCACCTCCCATTCTTGTTGGGTGATTTAAAAAGAAGGTTGCATAGCCGGGTAATTTTAAAACTTCAGATTCGTTCCTGTACCGTGTTTCCGTCATCGTAAGAAAATGAGGTTCAGAGCCAAGAGTTGAAATCGGTCAGTCCTTATTTCTTGCACATTGTGCGTTAGAATGAATGAAGGACATGGTATTCTTTTTCGTGAAAAGCTATGCGCCTGATTTTTCATGCGTCACATAATCATTGCCTGAAATTTTTTTCTGGTTAGGTAACAATAGTTTCGCTAATCAACAATCACTATTCTTTCATTACTGAGAGGTCATGCACGCTGGCGATTACGTGAATTCGGCTGCCCTCAGTTTTCCGCGCCTTGATGCGACGATCGTCGACCCCCATTGTCGACCCACATCTTTAGTAAGAGTGCGTGTGCAAACAATCTCTGGATTGTCGGGTGTGACGTACACATTGGCGCCTTGTGACTGAGGAAAGCCAAGCGACTCGGTTGTTAGACGGGCTCTGCGTTCCCTGCGCAAAAAGTTTCACAGGCACGCAGTGCTTCGCTGAGATAAGCAATCTCCACTTTGGTCAGCGAGAGAGATGCAACAGTGACACAGTCACTGCGGGATCGCACCATTTCTTCAGCTGATAATTTGTGGTGCAGTCTTAATCAGGTTTAACCAGCTAGCCCAATCTTCATCATTACTAAGTGGTTTGTTGTTGTCGTTGTTTAATGTTGGTGCTATGGTTCTCCCTGTCTCCCTTAACGTCGCAAAGGCGCCGCATAGAGCTAGACCCTGCGTTCGCACTGTCGGTCCGCGTACTCCTGCTTTCCCAGTGGAGGAGAGGCGCGTCGAGCGACTCTCTTGACTTGGTGCCAGTGTCGCTTCGTCGGAGGTTCGCCTCGTGTGACCAGAATCGGGGACACTTCAGCGTTCCGCTTCCGGGTCACTACGTCTTCAGCGCACACCACGAGACGCAAGCCCTGGGAGACCGCATCGCATACCGAGTCGTCAAGGTTAGCCATACTGCAGGTGGTCGCAGAGCGCTGCTCCACCTCTGGAACTATAATATAATGTCAGGATATTGGCGCTGCACAATACACACAGTTGAAAACAGATCTAACGATCTAACGCTCCAATTATCTCACTAAGTGGGAAAATTCGCAAAATCGAGAAGCGGGTTTCTCGGTTCGCCGAAATTTAAACTTGTAATCTAGCGGCACCCGAAAGCCACCGCAGCATGGTATGTGTGAATAACACATGCGTGTTATTCTTCGAAAATCTTCGAAAGCGGCCTGGACACACAGCCTCCAATGTCCGGGCGATGCAGGCTGCGCAGACGGTAGCTATGACAATGTGCCGAAATGCAAAGAGGCGGATAACTAATTCAGTGATTGTACGACCAGGACGAGCCGGCAAATTGCGTGGAGGCGATCACAGTCATTTGTCATATAAAGCATCAATAGCGAAAGCAATAGATAGTGGGATCATATACAGGGACAATAATTGAACCACCACATCCCAAGCGCCATCTAGCTGGTATGTAGGAGCGCTGCGGACTGTTGAGTCCGTTCTTCCGTGCATGGGCGTTTCGAGCATACTCATCGTAGTAAAGCTAGGGCCGTAACTGTGGCGAATAGACGATTTAACGCAGTAGCATCAGAGCACACGCTCGAAGAAAAACCCGTCTCTGTTCGAAAGAAATCACCCCTTTTTAAATCGAAGGAAAACGATTCCAAAGAAATCATCCCTCTTTTACTCATTCATTGCAGGAAAACTTCGTAAATCAGTTTTGATTCGAAGTTAGTTTCGTTAATTCGGGTTGATGACAACATTCCACCGGCACATGCCGGAGAATGGAAATTTCTTCATTAGATCGATAACTTCGTGCAATTGGATTGCATTAGATCCAGTCTAACTGTACATGGCGTGAACATTTTATTAACGCCGGTGTTCGAAGCCGGTGAAGTATTAACCGGTCAGTAGCCAAGAGAAACCGACCTCCAAAACATGGGCGTGACAGGCTCTTATTCAGCTTAAGTTTTGTAGGTGAACACATAACAACCAGTCCATTTATTATCTTGCTGTGCTATAAGAAATTTTTAGAGTATTTGGTGGAAGAGAGGAAGGGAAGGTGGTATAATAAAACCGAAGTCATAAAAGGCGCATGATGTGAAGTCGTATGATGCAACTCGATGGCGTGAACTGATGTGCATGTAGTGGCGCGCGAGAAGGATGAGCATGCGCAGATGAGGCAAGGAGGATAACAGAAAGTGAGCCACCTAAATGAGTTCAAGGAAAGAAAAAGAGTGAAGGAAATGTATTATATTGCGCCAGCCACACTGAACGCCTCATTGTGCTCCTGTGATTCTCATTTGGTCATTCCTTTCTCACAATGCGCACCACGGTAGTTATAATCACTTACGAATGTTGAGCCCTTCTATCACACTAACGTATGGTGAGGTTCATATTTTTACTATGATTTCTTACTTACAGATACTCGCAACCCCACAATGTGTTGTTACATCGTGGGAATGATACAGTCAAAAAACAAACGAAAGCGTCACAATGATTGACATGACAGGACGTGGAAAATAAAAATACTACAAACGGTATAAGAGAAATAACACATACTATACCTTTACGATTTGCATAATCATTTGCATGCAAGAGAAAGTACAACGAGAATGCGTTTTCGCTTCCCCAGAATGCGTGCACAGCATGACTTTCACCAACGCCAAATCTTGTCTTTTTTTTTTTCAGTGCTCTGCTGTAAAATGCGCACTTCATTTATTTCGCGCCGTTTTCTCCGGTCGTGTCTACAAGAACCCAGAACCCCTAGTTTCCCTCTAGGGAGCAATGCTGTATTTTAAACGAATTAAACAGGAAACCCTGGCACCCTATGTGTATTTGCTGAAGAAACCAATCAATCAGAGAGGACGCCAAGGGATAAAAGAAATAAATTATTAGAACAAGGTCTTTTTTTAATAGCGGAGCTCTTTAGGTGGAGCCTGCACCGTCTTCTCGAAAATATGATAAATATTATGATGATGATAAAATGATGATGACTACGATGGTTATGCTCGAAGTAATAATCATGATGATAGATCAAGATGATGCTCGAAATGGTGAGAATGATGATGATGGTGATGATACTTGAAAAGAGACGCCTGTTGGTTATTTGGTTCAAGAAACTTACCAAAGCTTGAACGACGTTTCCCACGCGGCCATCCTGCCCAATCATTCACACTTCATCGAGTTAACTTGGACAGTTCGGCCTGCGTCTGCCGCGTAAACGACGGGTGTCTTTGCAACGCGCTCACTAAGTTGGACAACCGAGCTCTCGGATGAAAAAGTTCTACTCCATCTATAATGGGCAACGCCCATGCAAGCGCCACTGCGCTTCTTGCAATCGCCCGGCATTCTTAAGCTCGTGTAATCAGAACATCCTTCCTGCGAGTCTTCGCGATAGCAGATATATGGACACAAGTGTCTGCCGTCGCGGTTGCCGTCACGTTCCATATAAAGTCAATATCGGTAACATCGCCCAGCGCATCGTATGTTCTACTCGTGGGTAAAAGGCCGCGATCTGGGGACGACGAACGCGGCTGTAGAGAGAGGGAAACGAATCGGCCATTTCCGTCACACTGGGGGCGCATACGATAACATCATCCCGCGTGCGATGTCTGCCGTCGATTGCTCCTCAAGCAGAGATAAAACGCCCCACCTGTCTTTCCTCGGGCGAAGGAGCTTCCACGCCAGAAGGGGGGGGGGATGGAGGAGGCCTGCATCCCTTGAGCAGCAAGCGTGAATTGACTAAAAGGCGTGGTTCGTTCGGCAGACATTGTCAAACGGATCGTATGCCTTTCTACGCTCTGTACTCTTATTGCTTCGAGTTGAGACAACAAGCACCATGTGGACCGCTTCTCTTGCTGAGCGGCCCTATTCCCAGGACGAGCTCAAACGGGCGATGTATTCTCTCACAAAACGAGGCTTGCAACCAGACCCCGTCCTTAAATTAAAGAAACTCATTGCCAGTAAAACAGGAACAAAAGATTTTTGGGGGTCGTATTCGATACGAACCTTAACTTTCTTTCACACCTTAATAATCTGAAAGTTAAAGCAAATAAGGCCCTCAATGTCCTCAAAGTCTTGTCTCGGAAGCGGTGGGGTTCCGATCGGAAACGCCTCCTACACCATCTATCGCTGGTTGGTACGTAGTAAACTAGACTACGGTAGTATTATCTATGGTTTCAGCAAGAGGCTCGTACCTCAAACGCCTAGATCTTGTCCACAACAAAGGGCTTACGCTTAGCAACAGGTGCCTACCGGACGTCGCCCATTCCTAGCTTGTACTCCGAAGCAACGAACCGTCCTTGGAATTCAGAAGAACGCAACTGATGTTTAATATGCCCTCAGAGTTCGTTCTTCACCAGACCATATATGTTACAACATTATCACACACTCTGACCAACGACTACACTACATGAACAAGCCAAACGCCATTAGACCACTAGCATTTAGATTTGAAAAAAAAATCGCGCCCTGAATGTCCCTGATGAAGCTCTCTCCGTCGCAAGAAGACCAGCCAGATGAGCTCCCTGGAGTGACTTCTCCAAATACCTTGATTTCTCACTAACACATCTAAAAAACAAACAGCCCCACGTGAATATACACTGCAGGAATTTCCGCATGCTACAAGAAACCTACCACACTTACAAAGAATTTTATACTGATGGTTCGAAGACGTCTGCGTATGTTGGAAGCAGCGTGATAGGAGGAACACGCGAGCAGGTAGCAAGACTACCACATTTTGTCTCCATCTACACCGCAGAGTGCTATGTCTTATGTATGGCAGTGCGGAATATCATAAACTCAAACACAAGAAAGCAGTCATTTTTACATACTCTTTAAGTGCTTTCAGAGCCTTTAATTCAATAGCTCAGTATGAGCCCTTTATTGGTGAATTTTAAACATGTTACTCACCTCCCGACGACAATGCCATACACTTCTGTTGGGTCCCGAGTCACGTTGGGATTCCCAGGTAATGAAAGGGCGGACCAACTCGCAGCAACGGCAAAAGAGCTACGTGTTTCAAAAATCAATGTACCAGTTAGGGATGGAATATAAAGCAGTTCGCCGGGCCATCACCTCTCCATTGGCAGCAAGAATGGAAATCGCAACAAAACAACAAACTTCGCCTAATAAAACCTGTCCTTGGTGAGTGGAACTTGCTTTCATCAAGAGCGTTTTATCGAAGTAATACAGTGCCGACTTCGAATAGGCCATACACACGTCACACATAATTATCTACTGGCAGATAACGAACCAGCAGCATGCGATAAATGCAATGAGCAACTAACAGTTGTACACATTTTAATAGCATGCCCACATATGGAACCGTTAAAATAAAAATATTTTCTAATCTGCTATAAGTTGAAAATTCCATTTCATCCAATGTTATTCTTAGGAGATGACCCGTTAATACCCCGGCTAATGTATTCAGCTTTTTAGATGAAGCAGAATTGCTAAATAAACTTTAATTACGACAAACTATGCTACCTCTACCAGACCAGCAAAACTCATGCGAGCTGTAGCACGGCCTCTCCGGAGAGACCCTTGCTGCAGCAGGAATTTGAAATAAGCACTTCCTCCCGGCCCTTGGGTATAAGCGCTGGCAGGCAGTAGTGCTAGGTACACTTCACGGTTT
>NC_051185.1:105940847-105968198 GCF_013339695.2 Rhipicephalus sanguineus | reverse complement strand
CGTAAGTGGCACCTAGACGTGGATTCGCTTCCCCATTCATTATAACTGCTTTATGGTCGGTGAAGTGCGGGATCGGTGATGTGTCGTAGTGGGGTGTTTGCAAAGACGAAGCAGTGGGCAGTTTGCAAAGGTGGCTTCCGTTCCCCCTTCATTATAACGGCTTTATGGTCGGTGAAGTAATGGATCGGTGATGGATCGTAGTGGGATGTTTGAAAAGACGAAGTAGTGGGCAGTTTCCAAAGGTGGTTACGCCGAACAACGGAGACGTGACAAGGTTAGACTAAGAGGAGCTTCGCCCCTAAAAGAAATGCAATGCGCTGATGAAATCTGGTGGTGTGTCAGTTGACAATACGTACCAGTTCAGAAGTACGTGTTCTGACGTATGTCGGAGAAGTACAGGCGAGTACGGCCGGCAGCTTTCGTTGAGCCTGTATGCGTTGCTGAAAGCGCGTCGCATCGATGGTCATATCTCCTTGTGCGGACACTGTAAACAAGAAAAATGGGTTCATCTGGGTTAGCGGATGACCAAACTGCACTCTATGGCCATTCTTACACGTCAGAATTGCGTATACTTAAACCAACAAGCGTTGGTGCCATGTAGATGGACTCGGCCGGTACGCTGGACTTGACGCTCGCAGGGAGTCGCACTGTGTAGGACCGATCTCGGCGTTGGTGAGGTGCGATCGCTGAAGTTTCTACATTTCAGCTTCTGCACCTTTGTAACTGTTACCTAAAGCGTAGCTGAAGTAAGTGGAAGAGCAAGAATTCGCTGAGATGCGTTTCCGTTGAGGCGATATCGAACTACGGCTGTTTTTCTGGTCTCCGTTGGAAGCGGTCGCAAAGCCAGAGCTCATTGACTTCTTGCCAACTGCACGGTAATGTAACGATTTGCTGTGTCTATTGAGACCGACGCCTGGAGACCTATAAACACTGCAATATGGAATGATTACGTCAACACGTCACGGATTCATAACAGATATATGTGCGGGGCATACACGAAATGTGCATTCATTGCTGCTACGTGCTCTGCAAGAATTAGCAACGTTGATTGACACGGCATGAAAACAAAAATGCGTGCTAGAAAGCAAAATGATCAGCGTTGGATGCTTTGGTTTAATAGCATATTTGTCTCCACTATCGAAAGGAAAACGTTTAAAATTACAGTGATTTCACATATCACGTACATATTATGAAAACAGTACGCATCTCATCCTCTTTCTTGGCTAAGCTCTAATTTGTGACACATGTTTGGTACCTGTTAGGATAGCATGCACCGGTACCATCGAAGCAAATATTCGATATTTAACGATACCGAAACGTTTCGCCGTGTACAATACTGAAAGCAGCGCGAGGCACTTGCAGAAACAGTACAGGCTCCAGCAGAGCCGTCGATGGGGAGAGTCTGGCGAATGGGCGGGGCAGTGACGTCGCGGCGCGGCGATGACGCTGTTCACGTCACCGCCACGCCTCCGCTCCGGCGCCGTCCGCCATATATAGTCTTTCCACGCGACGGGCGCACGGCTGAGGCTATGTACGCGCTTTTCGTTCATGAAATCTAGCGCTCCTAAACAAATTGCGAAAGCGAAATTGTGCAAGAACATTGTTATACAAAATTAATGAAGAATATGGAGTGAATTAGACGTGTCCAAATCATCGTGAAACTGAGCTGTGTACGCCGATTCGAGTCCACGATGTTCTACGATACGCGCTGTGCTTTTAGAGCGCAGCTCTTAGGCGCCTGTTCCTACGTTGTTCGGCATCGCCGTTGGCGTCGTCAGCGTAACCGATAGAGCGAACGAGGACGAATGGCAGCGAACGTGGATTTTGTCGATATCACAAGCCACTGGCCTCTAACATCGCTTTCTTCTTCCATCATGCGGGCTCGCCCTTCGGTCGGAGCTCGTGCACATGCAAGGCTGGCTGCTACTGTCTCGCTTTTCGTGACGGGGATATCGACGACGCCTGCAATGCACAGAGTGGCGTGCGTAGCACTCGAGCACTGGCAGTTTCTGTGGCAATATGTAACGAATGTTCCAATGCGGATAGCCAGAAATTCAAACACAGTTCGCGTTGCCTCAACAGAAAGCTGCACTCAGAATTTGCATGAGGGAGTATAGCGATCATCGGTGACTTTTCCAGCTATGAAGATCTGTGGGTTTGCGTCTATTTTGTTTTAAATGCGAAGCATTTCTTAGCGAACCTCTGGCACTTTGAGCGTTTCTATCTACGTATCTATCTATCTATCTATCTATCTAGCCGCCTACGTCAGGGTGCTCTCATGATCGCCTCCTTAACTTGGTGTAGACCAAAATTTGCGTGGGAGGGTAAGGAGATTTGACGAATACGACTGCCGGGTCATGACATCAATAAACTTAAAATCTTGTCGCGTACGTCGTCAAACCCTTTCCACTAGACACGTGTGGCACATACCCGTTTACAACGGGCCTCGGTGTACGGGTATGCGCCACAGGTGATTGACAGTTTATATCTACCGAGGAACGGCGAGAACAGACATTGTTAACTTAAATGCTAGAGCGTTAAGGAAAACCAACATCGGCAGCGTTGACTCAACGAATGGAAAGAATGAAAATTAGGATCCCAGCAGGAATCGAACCCAAGCATTCTGCGTGGCAATCAGGCATTCTACCATTGAGCCACACCAGGTCTATAAATTGGTTTGGAAAAACAGCCTACGCAGGCGTAATATCGGTGCAACGTCAATTGTGGTTGTGGTGCTGGCTATCTAATTTTACATGAAAGCAATAAACACTACATGATACTCCTACGAAGTCTACTCCTACGATACAGGCGTCATATCAGATTAAAGTCTGTAGTTCCAGTGTTGGCTCCGCTTTTATAGCAGTCTAATAAACATTACGTTTGTATTCCTATGATTCAGCAAGCTATATTGAAGCATTGCTCGACCCCGGAGGAATACGTTAACGAATGTTACATATGATATCCACATCACCGCACCGTAAAGTGCACTAAGTTCGCCAGAACGACGCAGTGTCCTCTTCATTTCTTACGAGGCTGGGCGATGGCCTCATGCTGACCGACGATGATGCCTGATTGATTGACAGCCGCTTTGTAGACTAAGCTACATAGGCCACATACGCCCAGGTAGACTACAAATACGACAAACACCATCCACTGATGTTGGTCTACGTAGCACTATTCAGGCCTACCAGCCTCGACGGTCTATACCTCACCAACGTGAAGGGTGGCTTCAGGTTCCGACATGTCGCCGGCTCTGTCGACAGACAATTTGTCGACGAAATGACCGAGGCATCCACGAATTCCAACAGCTCTACCATACCAAATACTTCACTACACATAGACCTCTCGTCACCACCATCACTACCGGATCCTATAACAAGTGATGACCAGCTGCCGGTGCTCACTGATCACGGTGATGGTGCCCTTGTTCAAGAACTGTCAAGAACTTCTTGCACGCCCCGCCACGGTGGTCTAGTGGTTATGGCGCTCGACTGCTGACCCGAAGGTCGCGGGATCGAATCCCGGCCGCGGCGGCTGCATTTTCGATGGAGGCGAAAATGTTTGAGGCCCGTGTACTTAGATTTAGGTGCACGTTAAAGAACCCCAGGTGGTCGAAATTTCCGGAGCCCTCCACTACGGCGTCTCTCATAATCATATGGTGGTTTTGGGACGTTAAACCCTAGATAAAAAAAAAGAACTTCTTGCACACATGCACACGGGTTCGTGAAACGTGCGTGCGTTCTCGGGACACGTATAAGCACTACATATCAGCTTACCGCTTCTGGATTTGGTAATGCCCACATTGCCATTGGCAGCGTTACCCAACCGTAAACAACTGGTTATATAACACATAATGCGGCTCTTCAACATATATAAGTATGTGTATATAATTTATACAAATCTTTAGCGTCATTTTGTAACGTGTAGCTCAGTAAAAAAAGGTTACGCCACAGTCACCTACCCGCCGCATGCTTCGCATAACATCGACTCCCACGGTACGTGGGATCTGCCGAATTTTTTTTCTCTTGATTAATTTTTTTAAGCTCGAGTTCAATAATAACGACGCTTGGTAATGTTTCTGTCGCTGAAGATGTTTAGTACGGTGCGGCTGGCGTTTCTCTGCACAGTGATCTCGTGAGAAGTTTTTTGACCCAGCGATGATATTCGCTCCGAACTGTGTACCATTCTCCTGAACTGTGTACTATATATATAACATTGATTTCTTTATTTGCTTCGGGTGTGGAGTACCGGCGAGTGCGCAGTCACTAAACAGTCAGAAATCGGATCTCCCATGCTCGCGCTTTCAACAGTATGGGGGTGTTCATGCAAGCAGAATTCGCGCTGTTGAATGTCGAGGTCATTAAAACACTGCTTTTAGGGCGAACGCCCTAGACACCTCATGAAACGCGCGAATTGACTGGAGTCCCGAGGCTTCGGTGCCAACACGAGTGAGGCAAAAAATCCTGTGATGACGTCACCAGGACGTCGTAGCTAGCTCAAATTTGTGACGTATGAACGACGTCATCCGTTATTGTCATCACATGACATCGGCGCTTTGCACAGCCTCCGTGATCGCCCGCCGATCACGGAGGCAATGCAAGACCTGGGGACTAGCAGAAAGCTTTCAACGCCTCCGATCTTGGAGGCAGTAAAAATAATGTGATCATTTCACTAGGAAATCATAGATAGCTAAACTTTGTGACGTCACAATGACGTCATGTTGACGTCAGCTTACGTTACGTCACCTGATAACGCCATCACATGACATCGGCGCTTGCACAGCCTCCGTGATCGGTGGGCCAATCACTATCGGCTAAGTCATGTGATGACGTCATCACGTGAAGTCACGTTATTCGATATCACCATGACGTCACAAACTTTGGTCGTATGGTGACGTCATTACGTGACGATTGTTAACATCCCTCGTGTTGACGCCTCCGACACGGGACGCCGACCCTGCGGACGCCGGCGGTCAATGTTCGCGTTTGCTGAGGCATATAAGGTTTTCGCCAGAGCAGGTGCAGGGTCCCTAGAAGGCGACTGTTACACGAAAACACTACTTCGTACTGCTAGTCTGTGATAGCGGACATTCTGTTGGTTTACTTTAGAAAATCATTTTTATGCTCAACTTCACGCTCTATACTTCCTAATCACGAAATTTCATCGAGTACATGAGGGCCCCTTGCTATAGAAGAAGAGCTTCCTGCACGAGCACAGACATCGCGCACATACGTAAATGAATAAAAAGCGCAAGGCACATTCGCTTAGCACAGAGGCGCGGATTAATTTACCTGCGTGAATTAAGCGTAAAACTGGTAGCATGTGCACAAGCGGCAGCACCCTGCGGTAAATGACACCATAGGCTGACAGTCACAGACGCGCAGACCACATAACGTGCAACACATGCCAGATATACGCCGCAGCTGACGCGCGGCGGCACCAACCCGCGATATCAAAATAAATCTTCCCCTCACAACATCACGGTAACATTCCAAACTCGTGCTCAGAAAGCGCGATAAATTACGTAAACGCAACACATCAGGCTTGACACTTATAGCGTGATCGCTGCAAAATTTCAATGTGCCCAAGCGTTCTAAACGCGAATCATAGAACTCACTTTTTTTCAGCGTGGCAAAATGATTTTTAAAGTTTGTGCGCCTGAAAGGGCCCTATTGCACAACGAATAATAAGTTTGTGTTAATGGTACGCTGTTTACAATACCAGCAATATTCAAGCGAAATACTCAAGTACGTATCTCGCATAACACGGAGCAGTAGGGTCGGGGTCCAGTTTGCTGCGTCTGATGTTTCTAATCCAAGGGCGTTGTCGCTTTTGGATTAGACAACAGCCTATCGCACGCACCAACAGCCCATCGCACGCAACAAATTCAAGCGTGAATGCGAGGAGCAGTAGCCATGAATACGCGCGCGAGACCATACGTGACTTCGCACAAGAGCTTCGAAACCTACCACCTACGCATGTTACTCAGCAATCGACTAAATGCGGCGTGCCGGCGCTCGCCGTCGCGGCTCCGCGTCGCGGTGCCGCTGCTTCCGCCACTGCCGCCGCCGCCGGCGAGGAGAGAGGGTTTACGTCACGAGAAGAAGGCGGCGCTGGGGCGGGGCGCGGAGAGCGGCGAGATGAAACAGTCGCCAAACTCTCCCGAAGGGTATATATGGCTCTGGGCTCCAGTATGCGCCAGCGCCCTCCAGTGCAAATTCCAGCGTCTCCAGCGCTTCGCAGTGAGCCACTCAGTCACAGCGGCGAAGCCAGTGCCCATACCAGTGCGACCTAGCTCTTTCCCAGTGCGTTCACCGAAGTGCCAGAGAATTCCGGCGTGTACCAGTGTTCCCAGTGCAATCCAGTTGCCAAAAAGCAGTCCCCACCATAGGTGGCTGGAGTAGTTATATGTTTTCAAAGACGGCGGGAGAACGCTACCTGTAGAGTCAATCTCCAAATTCTTGGATTATCTATGATTTACCGAGGCATCCTGCAATCAAGCACGCGCTGCACACGCGGGTCACCTTGCATACACTCATTAAATTAATGAAAAGCGAAAATTTTCTGGGTCGAAAGCTATGGTACATGTAATAGGCGCACGTCTTATAACCGAATCCTTCATAAAAATAAGATTACGAATGCTGGACCACGGTGAATGATTCGAAGGTCGATGTGAGAGAGTACTGGCGATCAATTTTCCTGGCAACGAAGATACCCTTGAAGGGGCGCCGGTCACCCGCGTGTTTGCATGGGCCGTTTTCCAATAACTGATGCTCTGTCGATCGTGGGCTTCTCCGCGATCAGCCGTTCTGATATGGCGAACTGATCTTTTATGGAGGTGACCTGTCGTTTCGCGTGGCCACATTTTATTGTTGCGTGGATAAGGACGCGTCACCGTCGTTGTTGCCCGTAGAAACTGAAATGTTGCTGATAAGCACGTGGGCGAAGGTCCAATGCCTATATTGATGAAAGAAACAGTTAGGATGGAGCACTGCGCAATGCGATAGGAAGCAATAAATAAATAAAGAAAACTACTACGAGCAGTACGCCAGGGACGCAGAGAAAAAGCTTCGCTTGCCCCTATTTTCACGATAGGGCAAGGTCTCGTGATCTTTTTCTTGATAGAACTCATTATCGATTCAGTTAGTGCATAAACTGTGGCTGGCGTTTGCCACCCGTGTGTTCCCTTCTTCGTTTTATTGCGATAGGAGTTATATGGACAGATTCGACGGGTTATTGCCGTCGCCGTCATCTCCCTCCCGTATGAAGTCCAAGTTGAGAAGATCCCCCCGCGCATCGTATGCTCTACCCCGGTTAAAAGCGCGCTAGCGGGGGCGACGAAGGCGGCCGAAGCAGAGATCAAACGAGCCGGCTCATTTCCGTCGCTCGGAGGGTGCATGCGATAACATATCCCTGCTCGGGAGGCCCGCCATCGAAGCAGACAGGAAACGCCCCGCCCGTCTTTGACGACCATGAAAAGACGCGAGGTGAGGGAGGGGGGGTGTCGCGCGAGTAGCAAATTTGAACTTTGAATCTAAGGGCGCGGTCGCAATCGCTGGCGCGCGCGCTATCTCGACAGCCATCACAGCGGGGGGCCCGTATACCCTCCTACGTGCTGCGCTCTCAACGCGAAGTGACTATGCGGAGAGCATCTCTCCCTGGAGCGGCTGTGTTCTCTTACACCAGCATTTTGTAGTTACGTGAGATAGGATGCAGAACAGTTAGCGGCCAGCCTCACTTTGTATAACACTACAATTTGTTGCTATCGCATTCATTGCTTCGCCCTTGCGGTGAAACTGACTTTTATTAGTGGGCCAGCGGTGAGTTTTGGCGTTTTCTCAATTTCTGTGGCACGTACGTTTCTGCCCACGAATGACGGGCATTTAGGATATTGTCTAGCCATGCGCTGCGTCGCTGTATAAAGTAAATGTGGCTTGTTGAAGTATTGAGGAGCCACCAAGAATAATGGCACTGGATCGCTCATGCTGAAGACTTTTCACTTATACTCCCGCCGCCCACACGTGTCATCAACGTTACGCTTCAGATGGTCAACAGCCACCTCCTTACGGAAATGAGTGTTCATAACACTTGGACTATAGCGTGACCAAGCGAGGTAGCCTGCATTTCAGCTAACTCGGCCAGCCTGCTATCCTACTTCAATGACTTTTGTTGGACCCTGGTACCAGCCGTCGTCGGCCCATACTGGCCTGAAAGCCCTACAGCATTTTTGAAAACCACAGAGCTGTCGGAAAACTATAGCGGTCAGGCAGATTTATTCTCTCTACTTTTCTAATACTTCCGGCTCTAACACCACACCTTGCGCCGATAAGTCAATCGGTGCAGGTAACATGATCGACCTCTCCGATTTCCATCTCTCGTTTTACAGCATAAGCTGTTGAGCTCACAGCAGCCGATTTTGGTGGCGTAGTTGTTGCCCAAAGCCGCCGCCGCCGTTCTCTGGCGTAGCTATCACGCACATTGGTGAAAAGAAACCAGGATTCAAGGTGGATTCAAACCCAGGCTTTCTGCTCAGGAAGCAAGTGTACTACTACGAAGGCTGATTGAACGGGGCCTTGGATTGTGAACTCCTAGAGATTGATCTCTAGGAGTTCACACGCAAAAATGACAAAAATGTAGGGCACCTCCGCACTGGTGGTGCGAAGACTGAGGTAGTCGCGAGCAGGGTTGATGGCCCCAAAATGCAAAGGTTGATGGCCCCAAAAAGTCACAAAATAAATCAGGTAACTGATTTACACTTCATTCTTTATTTACACACACACACCCACACACGTCACACTGCCCATAAGATGCGCAGAAACAATTGTTATTCATTTGGTAAATTGGGAAAAATTGCCGGCACTGCGTCCAGAGTAAGCCGAGTAGCCCCCATGGGAGCTACTACTGTCCTGCCAGTTCTTGGATCGGTGTACTTGGTAGCCGTCCTTAAGTGTTGCAGCTTGAAATGGAGCTCACACACCTGAAAACCATTTAGGAAAGCGGTTTATCCCGCTCTTTCCGCTCCGCATGCTCTTTATTTGTTCCGTTACAAAACAACAATATCTATGAGGTGTCTACAGGCATCCCAATTCGTCTGACTTGTAGCCGTACACATTTCGAAGAAACAAATTAGGCGAAGGTGCTGGCGAAACTGGCGCATAATTATAATACCACGAAAAGTGGTCGGAGCACCGGTAAGAAATACTATGTACAAAACAGATGCACAACGCGACACACCGGCACTCTTCAGCTTTTCTCAGTCAAATAATCGGAGGTGTTACAAAAAGCCCGCGGTGTTACGCGCAAATAGAGAAATGTTTACCGACCCTGAAAGAAAAAAACTTGGTTGATCCCTCCGTCATAGGAATCGGAATAACACGAAAGTAAAACGTGTCCTTACAGAAGTAGTTGAATGTTTGTTATACATTCATATGAGAGAGTTTGCACAATGTATATAGATGTCTGGCAGCTATGGCACCGTTTGACGTCGATGCACCCACTTTGATGCTTAGTGGTTCATCTCCACCCCGACGACTAACGTACACGTTCAATGATTAAACAAACTCTTGTGGTAGCTGTAGTAGTTAACGGTGAAAGCGTAATCAGAGAAGGAGCTGTGATAGCCACAAAAGCGTCAGATATTGGACGCAGAACTTGGTCGCCATCCCGCGGCGTGTTAACGTGTGATTGAACACCACGGCCGGACTAGAGGGAAACGCAAAGCGCGTCGCGCCGCCCCTGTAGCCCGGCCGCAATTTTTCTCTGGGGCAGCGTAAGCGGGGAACGCGGTGCTATAGCCAGGTGAGGCAGGCGCACGTCGCAGAGGTATTTTTCGTTTGGATGCTATGAGCGAGCCGACGCTTTTACGACGCTTGGGCTAAGATCGCCACCTCATGGTGCGTTAAGGCATTGAACAAATTGCAATTCTTTTGAAAACGCGCCGAAATGCGACGGATGTTTAGCAACAAGCGTTGCAGGTGCTAATCGCGGAGGCCACAATAATGACGAATTACTTTACCTTACTCTTCATAGAGGGCAACACCACCCCGCCGACCGAGGGCACTGTGAGAGGAGAATGTGAGATATAAAAGGCGCGTTTGTAAAGCGTCTAGGGTCGGTGACTGTGGCGCAGTGGATAGCGTGCCCGGCATCTGTTCTTGGGGACCGAAGCGTCGTGGGTTCGACGCCCGTTGACGGAACCTTTTTTTATTTGACACCTTATGGTGTACAATTTTCAACGTCATTTCCGTGACGGAATACGTCACTGAAGTCTTGCTGGACCCCGGCATAAAACACTTTCGTGTTAAAAAAACGCCTGTTCTGAGAATATACTGCGCCGCGCGCTTATTGCTTCACTTTGATGAGTTCCGGGTGCGAGCCGCGGAACGTAAAACGCATCTCTCGCTCCGCTTTTAAAGTCGCTTGATTGGAGCATGAAGGTGCGTCTACTTCGTTTCACAGTCGTTCTGCAGCCAAAGTCACCGCGTCTCGGCAAGACGCGCTCGCCGAGAAGACGAAATCTATGCACTGTCGGGGGACGCTACATCATCGCGGGGGTGAGCGTCAGCGACGCTCAGCTAAATGCGCCAAATGTCAAGGCTTACGCTAACAAGTAAGAAGCACACACGACATCATTATTCTATCGAAAGAACCGAACTCGTTAGAGTTGATGCCTTTAAGACATCTGAAAAGCAAGTAGTAAAGACATACACATACCTTCGAATCACGGAGAGAATGCATATCGCTGTCATCCCGATGAACGGCGCACTCTCATTTCTCTTTCTGGTCGCCCTGGGGGAATGAAAACTCTGGAACCTTTGGTGCATTGTCAATATCAGCAACACTTGGGCCCATAACAAAGCTTCATTGGGAGAGCTTGCTAGTGTACAACGCCAACATTCAGTGAACGAAGCACATCACATCACCACGCAGCACTTCACAAACGCAGACCACGGTCTTCATGCAGACGCCAAAAGAAGCACCAGTATGCCACGACAGGCTTCGTCAGGCTTAGCAATCCTGCTCCCTCGAACGGCGTGAGCATGCATGCGCACGTCTACTCCGCAGCGCTTACCGCATCCGTGACCACCCTTTGGGAGCGAAAGTACCGCGGCCCTTACGGTACATCGTGCCAATTTTGCAACGCCCCAATCAACGATGTAACTGTCACACACTTATTGTGGACTTGCACGGGTCTACAATTAAGCGGTCATCCTCACCTACGTGCAACAGGCTTCAGGCCTGGCCGACCACCCGACCTTGACTGCTGGATTAGTGGACCTCACCACAGCTCATTACTGGACTTCATACACGAAGTAAATTTGTATGTGTATTTCTGGATCAATACTTATTATGCCTAAGGGAGACTTTCTAAACAAAATAAGACGAGGGTCAAAAATGAGTGACGTCAGAGGCCATGCCTAGAGTAATTCAATTTTTACTTCCATCGATCAGGTTTAGTGAACTCCTCTCTGTGCCTCTTCTGTAATCAGGAAGAAACGATTAGTCATTTTTTCATGTCATGTCGCCGGTTCAACACATTCAGGAAACGAATACTAGTACCACCTCTTCGAAAACTGGGCCTGGAATTATCAGAACCTGTTCTTCTTTCTTTTGGGGCCGCTACCCTGGGGTACAGCCACAGGGATGTTTTCCTTGCTGTTCAGGAATACATCATTGATAATAAAAGAATCTCTTGCTTAAATCCATGGGCATTAAATTTTTTATTACTCACAATTGGCACTTTAATTCAATAATTAAAAACAAACAGCGTAAGAAGGAGTCACAACATGCAGAAAATATAGGACGAATTGACCATCTACTCGGCCGATCTCCTCCATTGGGTATGTGCCATGAGGAGAGGTTAACAACAACAACAACAATGAACAGGCCTGAAAATGTTCTAGAGGGCGCTGAATAAAGCCCCTGAAACGAAGTTTCAGGGGCTTTATCTGGGATGGATGGATGGATGGATGGATGGATGGATGGATGAATGGATGCTATAAGCGCCGCTTTATAAAGGGGCGGTGACATGTGTACCATCATGGTCTAAAACAAACAAACGTCGTTGCCACCGCTGTTAGCTCACGCAACGCGGCGTTGCTACGACCGTCCCATTCGGCGCGTTTCCAACAACAGAAGTGCAATGTCGTCAACTCTTCAACACACCGCGATGTGGCGGCTTTAGCCCAAACGTCACTCATAGCATCCATCCATATCGAAAAATAGGTCTCCGATGCTTGTCTGGCTGTCGGACCGCGTTCCCCGCTCGCCATGTGAGAACTAACGGCCAGGCTAGAGGGATGAGACGACGCTCGTCGCGTTTCTCTTCGCGTTTCACAACGCTTTGAAGGAGTGCACATCGAGTATCAGTGTTTAGTATGTGCTTGTTGATGCCATCTTTGCGAGGGATTCCCCATATGCGCTGTCCAGGCATATCATGACAACTTCAGCTACCGCAAGGGTTAAATCATGATCATGGGCGTTAGTCGTCGGTAAGGAGATGTGCCACCAGGCGTCAGCGGGGGTGCATCCACACAACGCGGTAACAACAGACATTGTACAAGCTCTCATATACCAATGCACTATAAACAATCAACTACTGCTGTGACGACAAGTTTCACTTTCGTGGTATACCGATTCCTATGACGGAGGGATCAGCCGTCTTTTTGTCCCGCTGCTTGATTCATGACCGAACCCCCGTAGAGGGTTGAGACATGCCATAAGAAACATCCCAAGGAATCAAGCGCATGCAACAGAACCAAAGAAGAAGCAGAAGAAGAAGAAGATGCGGCTGCCATGCACGAGCCATGCAGTAGAGGATACTACTACTACTACTACGTCTCCTGTTTATGACAGCCGTCGTCGATTTATGTCAGGGCGGTGAATATTTTCGATCCAGGCCAGGTCTGGTGAGCTTGCTTGCGACGGAGAAAGCTCTGATCGCCGCTATGAAGCGTCACGTCGAGGAGTGTGAAAACACTTGGAGACTCAGTGTACTCGTATCTCCTCCTCAGCACCTCGAGCTCCTTGATGTTCCGTCGTCCCCATCAGAGACTCGACCTGCGGAGACGGCACTGATGAGGTTCTTGAGGCTCTCTGTACTCCAATCCGCAGCTGACGTACTTGGAAGCGTTCGCTGCCCTCGACCTTTAGTCGAGACGGGTCTACTTGCCTGGCCCACGGAAGACGACGTAGACGGCGCGGCGGCCAACGTGCGCAGGCTCCAGAACGCGTACAGCTTGACGGCTGCAGACGTCATCGCGACGTTGTGCTCTCCGGTTCTGGTCGATAAACTGTCCCCGGATGACGCCCTGTCGCTGGGCGTTCACTGAACCCGGTGCGAACGTTGAGCAGCCGCTCATTGGGTCAAACAAGGCGAAGACCGACGCTATGCGGATTTCTTCGATTACCATCTTCCGGAGCTGGAATCTTCGGCGCTCAAGGCGAATTCCACCTCCTGGCGGGCTGTCGTCAGTCGCCCGCCGGAGACTCCCGCAATGTGGCCGTACCGAGATGCCTTTCGGGAAAATCAGCGCTTCAGCTTTCCCAGCGACACATCCTTCGGCGTGCTGTGTCGTGACAGTCGGGACTCCGACACTAGACCCAGCGGAGATTTGCGCTGTTGGCTCTCTTCCGGAAAGCACGGAGCGGCTACTCTCGCCCTTCGCAGTGGAAGAGCTCTCCTTCTCGGAGCCTCGACTCTGGCTCGTGCACGACTTCTTGAGCCCCGTTGAGTGCGCAGCGCTTCGTCGGGAAGCTTTCCAGCTCGAGCCTGCATTGGTTACCGAGGAGGATGGGCGTGAGAACGAGCCGGACATCAGAACGGCGGCGCTCGCCTGGCTTGAAAACAATGGAACCGCACGGCGCGTCCACCAGCGTGCCGCAGTGCTTACCGGTCTTACGATGGAGTCCGCCGAAAAACTCCAAGTAATTAACTACGGCGCCGGCGGCCATTACCTCGAGCACACGGATCCCCTGGAATCAGAAGAAGACGAGGGTGACCGGCTGGCCACAATTCTGGTTTACCTAAGCGAAGTAAAAGAGGGCGGCTCCACCGCCTTTCCCAAGGCCAACCTCTCCATCAGACCTCGTCGAGGGTCTGCGCTCTTCTGGTTTAACCTGAAGCAAGAACCGGCGGCGAGCTCGCGACAGATAGACTACAGCACCACGCACGGCTCGTGCACCGTGCTGCGTGGGTCCAAGTGGATTGCCACGCTCTGGATACGCGAGTGGTCGCAGCCGGGGGACCTTGACTATTCCCTTTCGTAGTCAGCAGCTCGTAAGGGTTGTTGCTTAGGTTTACATTAAGTGCTATCAAGGAGCATAAAAAACGGCGGTCATGACGAGATAGAAAGTTCTTTTATTCGATGATATGTTTCAATAAAGAATTTGCCTTTGTAGGTGGGACTAGCTGATCAAGTGCAGGCCTTGTTTATTTCTATTTTTAGGAGAAAATAAATGCATGAACACAAATCCACGTTGATTAAAGAATCGCTTTCTGCGCGTTCCACATTTTGTGGTGTTCTTATTTGCTTGTATAGAAGGGGCCCGAGCCAAATCTAGCCAGAGGTAAAAGATATGCGGACAAAATGGATGCTGCTGATTCCATGCATTTTGCATGTAGGGACTCACTATTTTTTGTGTTCTGCTTAATATGGGAATTAGGCAACATTAATTACAACACTTCTGAATCAGCGAACCTGGGCAACTTCTATAAGAAAGAAAGAAAGAAGGAAAGAAAGAAAGAAAGGAAAGAAAAAAAAGAAAAGGAAGAAAAGAAAGAAATAAAGAACTAACGAAAGAAAGAAAGAAGAAAAACAAGAGTAAGTAAGAAAGAAAGAAAGAAAGAAAGAAGGAAAGAAAGAAAGATAAAACTACGGCACCTCCGCACAGTGGCGCAATGACTGAGGTAGCAGCAGAGGTGGTGGCGCTCTCCTCCTCCTCACCTCACTATTTCTTTCCCCCGCTATTTCTTTATCTTATTCGGTGTTTCCATTTTGCGTTTTCGATCTTCAGTTTGCCTTCTTTCTCTGTATTTCTCGCTCGCTCTTTCTAATTCTTCATCTCGCTCTCTACACCTTCGATCGTTTCTATTTCTCTCCATCTTCTTTCTGCCTAAGAGGACTTGTTGTTGGGCTAGTTGGTCACTTGTTATTTTGAAGAAATTTCGCACAACTTGGCATTCACTCGAAACGCACTCACACTCACACACGTATCCACTCAGGAACACACCCGATGCACAGCGCTCACTACCAACTGTTTATTCTGCGTGACCGATCATCCTATATATCTAAAGTATGATGCGCAAGAGCAATGAACAACAACGATGCGCATAAGCAATGATCTACCAAGTGAAGCAAGATCCAGCCACCCCTAACTAAACAACAAAGAAAACAGTAAAAAGAAAAACAAAGCAGAAAAGGCCAGCTAGGAGCACTTTAAATTATAGCCTCGAGAAAAGGAAATTTTCTTCTGAAACAAAGCCACTGACGGCTCGCTAACACACCGATCCTTATTTCTTTCTATTACGTATGCTTCCAACGAAAGACGGGCTGATGTTTTTGCGCTTCTTCCGAGAATCTGCCTGTTTAAAAACCGTGGTTCACACCCACATGCTGCAGCATGCGCCACAAGATGCGCGTACTTATCCTATTTTTTCTTAATTCTTTTGCGCATGCTCCCTGAGCCGGTCATTCAAGCATCTTTCGGTTTGACCGACGTACACTTTTCCGCAGGATAATGGAATATACGACCTCCGTGGAGCGCATGACGAAAAAATTCTCATGTTTTTTTTCTGGCAACCACGTCTCTTGCCATTGCAAATGCGCGGGCACAATTTGGCGAGTTTCGCAGGTGCCGAAAAAACCAGCGGCACCCCGTGTCTTGCAGTGACCTTCTTAAGGTTGTGGGAGAGCTTATGAAGGTACGGCAACACTTGAGGCTTGGAACCCGATGAATCCCAAGCAGCTCTATCCCTTTGTGGTCCACGTTCCACCTTCTGCATAGGTGACTCGGCGACCGTATTTACAGACCGACGAAGGGAAGCCCGCCGCCACCAACCGGCTGATCTGATCATTTAAACTAGTACTATTGTTAAGCGGTTTATTGGACGGCACTCGGCGAAAATGCACTATGGCGACAGTCAAGGCAAAAACACGGGCTCCGAGCGCGAGTGGCGTTTAGAAGAGGACGACCCACTAGGAGCCGCTGGAGAGCGCAACCGTTAAGCAGTACCAATTGCTTCGCCACAATTACCCCGGGTACGAAAAGGGAGCCGTCCGGCGACCTAACAGCTCGTTACTATGAGTGGGTCATAGTAGGTCTTGAGGCGCTCCACGTTGACTATGTCGCGCCCTCGACGGAGCATGTCCGAAGCTGGTTCGATGGGTTCGATCAGGTAGTTGACCGGGGATGTGCGCTCGACGACCCGGTATGGGCCTTCGTATTTCGGCAGCAGTTTTGAAGAAAGGCCACTTGCAGTGGTAGGGACCGAGAGCCATACGAGCGCTCCAGGGAGGAACGTGGGTTCAGAAGTAGTGGTGCCATCGCGAATGCTCTTCTGCAGCTCTTGTTCCTGCGTCGTAAATGTCTTGGCAAGCTCGCGACACTCTTGAGCGAGCCTGGCTGGCTGTGTCAGAAATAGGCGCACACTCAAATGGATCCGGCTTGTATGGAAGTATCGTGTCGATGGTGTGCGACGGGTGCCTTCCGTACAGTAAGAAGAACGGTGAAAAACCAGTAGTGCTCTGAGGGGCGGTGTTATAGGCGTAGGTGACGAAGGGCAGAATGGCATCCCAATTGGTGTGATCGGCGGCGACGTACATTGACAGCATGTCGCCGAGCGTTCGGTTAAAGCGTTCGGTTAGGCCATTCGTCTGCGGGTGGTAAGCAGTAGTTTTGCGATGAACAGCATGGCACTCTTTGAGAATGGCTTCGACGACTTCCGACAAGAAGACACGGCCTCGATCGCTGAGAAGCTCCTGGGGTGGACCGTGACGCAGCATGAATCGGTGTAGCAGGAAGGAGGCAACATCACGCGCTGTAGCCGCTGGGAGGGCAGCGGTTTCGGCGTATCGCGTTAGATGGTCAACGGCGACGATGGCCCAACGGTTACCAGCCGACGTCAGAGGAAGTGGTCCATACAAATCGATGCCCACGCGCCCAAACGGACGGTTAGGGCAAGGTAATGGTTGTAGACCGACTGGTGACACGTGCGTTGAAGGTTTGCGGCGTTGGCAATCGAGGCAGGAGCGAACGAACTTCTGCACGTAGCGGTACATTCCTCGCCAGAAGTATCGTTGTCGAATGCGGTGGTAAGTTTTGGATACCCCAGAGTGCGCGTATTGCGGATCAGAGTGGAAGGACTCGCATATTTCAGCACGCAGACTTCGGGGTATCACAAGTAGCCACTGGCGGCCGTCGGCGTTGTAATTGCGTCGGTGCAGTAGGTCGTCACGAATGGCGAAATGGTGGGCTTGACGACGCAACGCGCGATTGGTTGGTGTTGTCGACTGATCAGTGAGCAAGTCTATTAGCGAAGCGATCCATTTATCCTTGCGCTGCTCGGTAGCGATGGTGTGAACATCGATAGAAGAAACAGCAGTGTGAGACACTGAGCAGGAGGCATTGTCGTCAGGCAAGGGGGAGCGCGAGAGGGCGTCGGCGTCAGCATGCTGACGTCCGTTGCGGTACAGCACGCGGATGTCGTAGTCTTGCAGGCGAAGTGCCCAACGGGCGAGACGGCCCGAGGGATCCTTCAATGACGACAGCCAGCATAGTGCGTGGTGATCGGTGACGACATCAAATGGGCGACCATACAAATAAGGTCGGAATTTTGTAAGGGCCCAGATGATCGCCAGGCACTCTTTTTCGGTGACAGTGTAATTGGTCTCGGCTCTAGTAAGCGTGCGACTTGCGTAGGCGACGACATATTCGGGGAACCCTGGTTTGCGTTGCGCAAGAACAGCACCGAGGCCTACATCGCTGGCGTCCGTGTGTACCTCCGTTGGGGCCGTAGGGTCGTAGTGGCGTAGTATGGGAGGAGATGTCAACAAACGACGGAGCTTTGCGAACGCCTCGTCGCATTCGGACGACCACGAATGTAGGGGCCCTTTACTTCCAAGAAGCTTCGTCAGCGGCGATATGATGGTGGCAAAGTTGCGTATGAAACGTCAAAAATAGGAGCACAGTCCTATGAAACTGCGCAGTTCTTTGACGGACGTAGGTTTGGGAAATTCGGCCACGGCCCGAAGCTTGGCCGGATCGGGAAGGATTCCGTCGTTGGACACGACGTAGCCTAGGAATGTCAGCTGCCGTGCTGCAAATCGGCACTTCTTCAGGTTCAGTTGGAGGCCGGCGTTGGTCAAACGCGTCAAAACATGCCGCAGACGTTGAAGATGCGTGGAGAAGTCCGGAGCGAAAACGACGACGTCGTCCAGGTAACACAAGCACGGGTGCCATTTCAAGTTGCGCAGAACGGTGTCCATCATGCGCTCGAAGGTGGCGCGCGCATTGCACAGACCAAACGGCATGACGTTGAACTCGTACAAGCCGTCGGGCGTGACAAAGGCTGCCTTCGGTCGAGCGTCATCAGCCATGGGTACTTGCCAGTACCCCGAGCGCAAATCGAGAGTTGAAAAGTATTCTGCTCCTTGGAGGCTGTCAATCGCGTCGTCGATTCGCGGCAGTGGATAAACATCCTTCCGAGTGATCTTGTTGAGCCTTCGGTAGTCCACACAGAAGCGCACAGAACCGTCCTTCTTGGCAACGAGAACAACAGGAGACGCCCACGGGCTGTCCGAGGGTCGAATAACGTCGCGTCGAAGCATATCGTCCACTTGTTCATTAATTACCCGACGTTCTGTGGGAGACACGCGATATGGACGTTGCCGCAGTGGTGGTTGGGCGCCAGTGTCGATGCGATGCGTAACAGCGGACGTGCGGCCGAGAGAAGTTTGCCCAACATCGAAAGAAGAACGAAATTCTTCCAACAGGCACAGAAGCTGGGAACGCTGGACCGACGTAAGGTTGTCAGCAATGGAGGGACCAAATACATCCGCGGGTGAGAAATCAGACGTGGAAACGGCACTGATGGTACGGTAACTGGTGCAGCGCGAGTCATCGGGTGCGACGAGAACTTGTGCGTCTTCGAGGGGCTCCACTCTGCCGAGACATTCCCCTCGCACCAACGTAACAATGTGCGGGGATGGGTTGGTAACAAAAATAGCGGTGCTACCCTGAGTGACTTGCACGGTCGCGAAAGGTACCAGCAACCCTTTCCTAGTGCAAACGCGGTCAGATGGCGAAAGGAGTGCAATTGTGTCGCAGAGACCGGCGCAGTAAACTGGCACAGCCGTCGACGAGTTTGGAGGAACTTTGGTATCGTCTTTGACGAGGGTCTTGGTGAATGCCGATGGACTGTCTGCCGGCGTCAAATGTGAGAACGGTGAGAGTTCGACGGCGGCTGGTGCGCAGTGAATTATGGCGTCGTGGCGGGAGAGAAAATCCCATCCCAGGATGACGTCGTGGGAGCATGCAGCAATTATGATGAACTCGACGTCGTACAGAACGTCCTGAATGACGACGCGAGAAGTGCATACTGCTGTAGGCCTAATACTCTGGGAGCTGGCGGTACGGAGGGACATCCCAGAAAGTGGCGTCGTCACTTTTCAAAGTAAGCGGCTAAGTTTTGCATCCATAACGGATACGGCGGCTCCAGTGTCGACAAGGGCAGATGCGCGAACACCGTCCACAAACACGTCTATGACATTCGATGGACTTCGCTGAGGGCTTTTACAGTTCGATAGCGTCGCATCCCTTGCCTCGTGGACTGCGACGACTAGTTTTCCTGCTCTCGTGCGACAGAACGTGGCCGCATTGGTGACAGTGAGCGACGGCGTGGAGACGGAGAGCGGCGAGTGGATGGAGCTGGGCGTGACGTCGGCGACATAGGCGGGTCGTAGAACGCACGGCTGGACTGGCTGGTGGTGGTTGACGCGACTCGAGGAGACTGCACGCGATGGTAGTAACGGGCCACGTGACCGGCATAACCGCATGCAAAGCAGATGGGCCGATTGTCGGGTGTGCGCCATCGGTTCGCCGGGGCAGGTCCCGTCCACGTGGCAGGATGCGATTGACGGGACGGCTGCTGAAATGACTGCAAGGTGGGTTGCAGTCGGGGCCTAGGGATGACGGCAGCATACGTAGCCGGCACGCCCGCTTCGAAGGACGGAGGTCTAGCGGCGGCTTCGGCGTAACTCAACGGTGCAGCCGCAGGGATTGCCTGGTGCGTGCTGGCGACAACCTGAGCGCAACTCTGTGGCGCAGGCGCCGGAGGTTGCTGGTGGTACTCAGGCATCACCTCCGCGATTTCCTGCTCAATCGCTCGGCGGATGGGAGGAAGAAGGGTCGTCGACGACTGTTGAACGTGCGGCGGGTGGGCAAAGGCCAGGAGAGAGAACTGGCGTGCGATTTCCTCGCGCACGAATGCCTTCATTTCTGCCAGCAGCGTGGCCTGGTCAGGTATGGCCGCCAAGCCAGCAAGCTCTTCGTCGCGTGATGGAGAGCGACGGGTCATCGAACGTTGCCGGCGGAGCTCCTCGTAGCTCTTGCACAGTGTTATGACCTCGGCCACGGTGGAAGGGTTTTTAGCGAGCAACATGGTGAAGGCATCGTCGTCAATGCCCTTCATAATGTTCCGGATCTTGTCAGACTCGGACATGGTGCCGTTGGTTTTCTTACACAAGTCCAGGACGTCTTCGATATAACTGGTGAAAGATTCACCGGCCTGCTGAGCTCGTTCGCGTAAGCGCTGTTCTGCTTGCAGCTTACGAACTGCAGGGCGGCCAAAAACGTTGATGACGGCGGTCTTGAAATCCGACCAAGTAGCAAAATCGGACGCGTGGTTGTTGTACCACAAGCTTGCTACTCCCGCGAGGTAGAAGACCAAGTTGCTCAACTTGCCTGCTTCGTCCCATTTGTTGGGTACGCTCACGCGCTCGTAAATTGCGAGCCAGTCCTCCACATCGGTGCCATCGGCGCCAGTGAAGATAGGTGGATCGCGGATGCGTGGGACACCGGGACATGTGGTCGGTGTGGGAGGCGGCGTTTGCTGAGCGGCGTCTTGAGGCATGGTAGATGGCAGAGTACGGGAACGAAGCTCCAGGGGCATTGAATGGGAGCACAGCACTCTCCACCAATTTGTTCAGCGGTTTATTGGACGGCACTCGGCGACAATGCACTATGGCGACAGTCAAGGCAAAAACACGGGCTCCGAGCGCGAGCGGCGTTTAGAAGAGGACGACCCACTAGGAGCCGCTGGAGAGCGCAACCGTTAAGCAGTACCAATTGCTTCGCCACACTATATATTTCTAGTACAATGGGCCCTTCTTTTTACACACCTGACTTTGCTGCGGCGTGCGTCAGCGACGCACGACGCGCACGTCGCTGACTGCCCGCAGGCCGGGCCGGGCCGGGCCGTCCGAAATGTTTCCCGGCGGGCCCGGGCGGGGCTCGGGCTTGAAAGTGCGAGCCTGGGCCGGGCCTAGGCTTGACACTGTGGGCCGGGCCGTACTCGGGCCCGCTCATTGCGAAGCGTACCTCCCCTGACGAATTTAAGGAGTGGCGCGATGCTGCGGAAACTCAACCAGCCGACAGTGAGCTTGACAGTTACCTTCGGGACAGTGACTCGTGTGAGGACATTGAGAAAGTGCTTGAATGGTGGGAAGCCCAGTGTAGGAAATACCGTAGGCTTCCATTTCTTGGAAAGAAGTACTTTGCGTCCCATCCACGAGCGCCAGCAGCGAACGCAATTTTAGTGCAACTGGGTACGTATCCAAGGCAGGAGGATCTGTTTGAAGCCAGACAGCCTTGACAACTTGCTGTTTTTGCACAACAGCATGTAGATTTTTGCCTTTCGCCGTCCTTTTCAATCTCCTATTCCTGTGGCATCGTTTTCGGGTGCGGTCTTTTTGTGTTACTGGGCGTTATTTTAAGCGTATTTTCTATATTTATTTCACGAATGAGGGTGAAACCTTCTATCTGTAATAGAATGAAGTATGGCGTGTAGCAGCTAGATTATATAATTATATTGTACATGACGATTACGTTTCCGTGACGACGTTAGAATATGAAGGATTTATGTTTCATCTGATTGTGGTGGCTGTTCACCATATATAACGTTAACGTTTTTTATGTTGCTGCAACAAATTATTAAAAAGGAGCCTCTTTTAAAAAATTGTGTAATTATTGTTTGCGGCGAGAGTGTACAAAATAGCATTAAAAAATGTCCCGGGTTTGCTTCTATCTGCATTTTGATGTCAGTTGTACACTTCTTTTAAATGAATTTTGTTGCTGTGTTTTATTTTCACTACACTGTTATTGTAATGACATGCCATATGCCATATAGACAACATTTCACTTAAATTCCTTGGCATTACGTGCTAAAATCACGATATGATTACGCGGCACGCCGTAGTGAGTGAGTGAGTGAGTGAGTGAGTGAGTGAGTGAGTGAGTGAGTGAGTGAGTGAGTGAGTGAGTGAGTGAGTGAGTGAAACAACTTTATTCGGTCCACAATAGACGCGAGTAAACTCAACGTCACCTGGCTAGGCCGGATTAATTTCGACAACCTGGAGTTCTTTAACGTTCACCTTAAGATAAGTACACGGTTGTTCTTGAATTTCGCCCCCATCAAAATGCGGCCGCCGAAGCTGTGCGAATCGCGCCCGCGTCCTAGGACTTAACAGTGAAGCAGCTTAACCGCTGAGCTACTACCGCGGGCAAAACAACATTTCGATGCATGTATACACCAGATTTTCTGTCCGATCGCCCGCTAGAAAGCGCAAGCCATCATTATTATTCATCATCAACAACTAATATCCTCTTGCGAGCCCGGCCGGCGCATGAACACGGGCGTCCTGCATAAGTTTAGTAATGAACGCCCGGGCCCGGGCATGGAACCACGGGCCCGGGCCGGGCTCGGGCTGGGTTCAGTCATGTACGCCCGGGCCTGGGCTTGGAACCACGGACTCGGGCTGGGCTCGGGCTTCATAAAGCGGGCCCGGGCCGAAAAATCAGGCCCGTGCAGTGCGCTACCGCAGGGTGTTGGTGGCGAGCCCGCACTGCTGCTGCCGTGCGAGCCCTCCGCTCCGCCGCCTTGTCTTCTTCGTTCATGTTATTAGTATCGAAGCGCACTGACTGACGACTGTCGAAAGAGAGAGGAAGTGCGCAGTTGTGGCCCTCTAGCAGTCTCCTATGAAACGAGAGCACGCGCCGGAGTGGAGCGAGCGCCGCATGCTACAGTGTGCCATGTTATATGTGGTTTTGCATGCGTTAATATCACCATCAAGGCGCTCGAAGAACAAGAGGAAGAAGACCTCTTTCGCGCGAGCGTGCGCGGAGATGGGATGCACAAGCCCAGCTACTACGGCGATGGACAGCCCCGAGAATAAGGAGCAAGCTCCTTAAGGCAAAAAACATGGTTGATCCCTCCGTAAAGCGTGCCCTTAAAGTAAAGCGTGCCCTTAAAGAAGTAACTGAATGTTTACTGTACATTGATATAAGGGAGTTTGCACAATGTATGCTGATGTCTGGCAGCTAATGGCACCGTTTAACGTGGATGTGCCCACTTTGATGATTGGTGGCATATCTCCATCCCGACAACTAACGTCCATGTTAAATGATTACACAAAACCTTGTGGTAGCTGTAGTAGTTAACGGTGAAAGCGTAATCAGAGAACGAGGGGTGATAGCCAGAAGAGCGTCGCATATTGGACGCAGAACTTGGTCGCCATCCCGCGGCACGTCAGAATATGATTGAACACCACGGCCGGACTAGAGGGAAACGCAAAGCGCGTCGTGCCGCCCCGGTAGCCCGGTCGCGATTTTTCTAGGGGCGAGCGCGTGAGCGAGGAACGCGGTGTTACAGCCACGTGAGGCAGGCGCGCGTCGCAGATCTATGAGTGAGGCCGAAGCTTTTACGACGCTTGGCTAAGGTCGCCACCTCGCGGTGTGTTAAGGCATTGACAAAATTGTACTTCTGTTGAAAACGCGCCGAATGGGAGGGGCGTGTAACGCGTTGCAGGTGCTAATCGCGGAGGCCACAGTAATGATGAATTACTTTACTTTACCGCTCCCAGAGGGCAACACCACCCCGCCGACTGGGAGAGTGGTAGATATAAAAGGCGCGTTTGTAAAGCTTTCAGCGTCTGTGACCGTGGCGCAGTGGATAGCGTGCCCGGCATCACTTGTTGCGGATCGAGCGGTGTGGGTTCGATGCCCTTTAACAGAACTCTTTTTCTTTGCCATCTGATCGTGTATATTTTGTCGACGTCATTTCCGTGACGGAAATACGGCACTGAAGTCTTGGTGGAACCCGGCATAAAACACTTTCGTGTTAAAAAGATGGGAAGCAACAGACACAAGGAAGTTAAAAAAAGAGAAAGCCTAGCCATGTATACACTCTAAAAACTGAAACTCCTGCAGTGAGAGTTAAATTGAGCTGTGTTACTCCTGCAGATCACATTATATATTCTTACAGGGAGGCGCTTTACTCTCTTTTGCCAGGAGGAGTGAAAAGTACCTTTCACTCCTGCTGGCGAGACAGAGTAAAGTGCGTGTTCCACTCCTGCATCCCGCGAGAGAGTGAAAAGTTGTTTTACTTTCTTGCCACATAAGAGCTTGTTTCAGAGCTTGTTTCAGTCTTGCACCTCTCCAAATATAAGGAGCTGTAAAGAAAAGTTCGTGCAGTCTAATATCTTTGGCAGTAGCTCAATCGATGAGGTGACGGCGATACACTCCTCGTCAATTATCGCGACGAAAACCGCTGACGTGCAAAAAGAATCGGCGATCATAAATGCACGCGATTATGTTCACACTACGCTCACTGTGAGTCAGGTACTAGTTGTACACTGACTAGAGGCGGCGCGCCGCAGCGTGCGCAATAAAATGCTGTGGACAGAAAGCCCGACAAATTAAAAAAAAGGGAGGGGTTCTCTTACTTATCGCCTTTAAAACGCGACAGCGATATTCGTACACACGCATGCACACACACTATCACCTACTCAATCGCTAGCTTGCCTTCGCTTCTCGATGGAGACGTATACACAGTACCGCAAGGAAAGCCAAAGTGCAAACGCCCTCGAATTTTCGCTCACGACCAAAGCTGCTCTTTCGCTCAGAACCAATCACGCCGACGCCGCCGACACCGGAATTTCTGCGAAACGAGCTCTTTGACGCTGTCGGGTTAAAAAAATATAAACGCGACTTCCTTCAAGCGGCCGCTAAACGGGAGGGCTGTTGCATGCGCCCCCGAGAGAGAAACAAGATAACGCAACCTTACGACGCATGCGCGAGCAAGGAAAGAAAAAAAACGCACACACACACACACACGCACACGCACAGACACACACACCAGGAGAGGAGAAGCGTGCGTGCTGAAGTCGAAGTCTCGCCATCGCCCCGGTCGCCCGTCGCTGCCTTCGCCATTTTCTTCCGCTGCCCGGTCACCGAAGTTTCCTAATTGCTCAGTTGTGTCGGCAGTGCGTGCCCGTGCCCCGTGTGTGCGCGGCTGTGATCTCGACGCTGGACGTGAACGCCATTTAGCGACGGCAGTGCAACATCCCGTACTGTGAGCGTGTTGGTTTCATGATGGTCTGGAAACTCAAGCGAGCTTGCACCTTTGTGTATGCGTGTTCGGCCAGCAAATGGTTCGGCACATTCAGAAATGTGAACAGTAAGTGGTTCTTCTGTCTTCTCAGTTTCGCGTCGCTCAGGTGTGTAGTGCTGCACAGTGTGTCGCGTGGAAAGTACAATAAAAAGCAGAATAGAAAAGCATTACGCGCACATACGTGTGATGCCTGATGCGCCTTTAAAAACGCCAGGCCTGCGCTGAAACCGCAGCACAGTCACAGCGAAAGCTGGAAGAGCGGCGTTTCTAAAGCCCGTTGTAAGCTCTCTTGGGGCTACAATACAAGTACACTAGAAAGGTACCCACTACGCCATAAATCACAATTTTTGTGAAGTTGGGAAGCACCTACTAAGCCATTATTCGTCATTCTGTGGAGAAGCGAGGCACCAGCTACACGTCTGTAAGGCATTATGTGCACTTTGTTGACCCGACGACTGATAATGATAAAGAATTATGGCTCAGCCCTTTGTAATGGGTTGGAAGTTTTAAACGGCCCACCAGTTATGTAATTTGCATTGGGTGACGCCCGGTCGCTATTTCCCTCTCCCGTCATGCTGTATAACATACGTTGACGTGGGAGAGAGACGGCGGGGGGGAAGAACTCTGCTGAGACCCCGAGGAAATGGATGATGCGCTTATGGGCTTTCTTGGCAAACAATACAAGTGCACTTGCGAGGAACCCACTAGGCTATAAATCATTGTAATTTTACTGAGACCCCGAGGAAATGGATCATGCGGTTATGGCCTTCCTTGGCAACCAATATAAGTACATTTGCGAGGAACCCACTACGCTCTAAATCATTGTAATTTTACTGAGACCCCGAGTAAATGGATCATGCGCTTATGGGCTTCCTTGGCAACCAATACAAGTGCACTTGCGAGGAACCCACTACGCTATAAATCGTAATTTTTGAGAAGTAGGGCAGCAGGAATTGGGCCATTTTTCGCCATTCTACGGAGAGCCGTGGTACCTGCTAAACGCATGTAAGGCATTATGCGCACTTTCTTGATGCTGTACCTGATGACGACGACGAATTATGGCAGATCCCTTTGTAATGGGTTGGAAGCATTCAACGACCTACTCGTTGCGCAATTCGCATTGTGTGACGCCTGGTTACAGAATTCGCGTTGTGCGACGCTTGGTGCTTATTTTACTGTTCTACCACGCTATATTGCATATGCTAATGTGGTTTCTTCCCGGCATGAAGCCTGTATAGGACCTTTTTGTAAAGCAGTTCGAAGCACCGGCATGGCTCAGAGGTTGAATACTGGGCTTTCACGCAGAGGGCCCAGGTTCGAACCTCGTTCCATCCTGGAATTTTTTTCTTATTTCGTTTTTTTTTTCTTATTTCGAGCGATACTGGTTACGGACACTGGCGGCGGCGGCGGCGGCGGCGGACAACTACGGCGCCAAAAACGGCCGGTGAAATGATCTCATAACAGCTTTCGCTGTAAAAGCTGTTGTGAGGGCTCAGGCTTCGCACGGCCAGTCTATCGAAGAGCGCGTACGCCTCAATAAAGAAAATTTGTGCTATATAATTTCATTGCTTGTCATAAAGCGTGATTGTGGCAGCGTACTTTCCGAAAATATACAGAATCGAGAGGCCGTGGTTATCATTCCGTGATGTGTGCATTAAGGCTAACTTTTGTTTTCCTTTGATTCC
>NC_051185.1:105924854-105940747 GCF_013339695.2 Rhipicephalus sanguineus | reverse complement strand
TTTATATTGGAAGCAAATGGTCCCAATTGTACGCTAACTCGAAGGCTACCATTTACTCTGGGGTACGATTCTTCACAGTGACCAAAAAAAATTCAACTCGATGTATACGACGTAGCATTGCTGGACTTGAGCGAATGGGTTTTTATCCAAGCGTTTTTTATGTCATACACACAGAAGGGTACCTGATCACTGGCCTAGTATGTAAGGGGGCCGTTATGAACCAGATGATAGGACGATGAGAGAATAAGAAAATAGCGTCTCATGGTTTGCGACTGAATTATCTTTTTTTTTTTGTTTAGACCGCCATCCTCCTCATCGCGTTGTTTTAACCCCATTACAATTATAATTCTTACCTGACCTGATATGTATTTTTTAAAATCGTGTATTACCGTCGATTATTCCGTTGCGCAAATGCGCAACACAGTTGCACTCAGACGTCGGCTTGTTTTAGCACCAGTACTGCTGTCCTGTCGTCATCTTTTTACGTCCATCGCGGATACCCGCAGGCGAAGCGGGCCCGATTGACGTCGGGGTGTTAATATTGCCGTTGTCTCACTGCTCGATAGGCTTGTGTGCAGCACAGCGATTACTTCCCTTCGTACGACAAAGAAAATCGAGCAGAGCCGAGAGCTACCACTTTCCGAGACTGCCGCCGACATGCTGCTACCATGCTGCCGACACAAATGACACAAACGCACGCCACACTCTCTCTGCTCTCACCCAAACTCCCTCGACAGCCGTCACATCAGTTTCGTATCTCATACACTCAAACAATGAAGCAGTAAAGTAATGAAACATAAAGATACACATAAAATAAACTGAAAAGAATTATTTCCTGCCAATTCCGCACTGTTTAATGGAGAAAGAAGCTCGATAATAAAGGCAGAAAATTTAGAAACACAGCCATGCTAGTTTCGTACACCACATGTGTACGAGGGCTAGCCGGCTAGCTGCCGAGTGGTGGAAGTGGTAGACGCTGCGCCGTGCTCCCTCAAGGGCTGCAGAAATTAGCGTCTTCCCCCCCCCCCCCCCCAGAACCACTACAACAACGAGTGGTCTGTGGGTGGTGGTGCGTGGAAGCGGTGTTTAGTTGTGCTGTTTTTCAAAAGGAACGTGCAGTCATGGCGTGCATAATTTAGATTTTGTCGATTTAGTGTTCGACAGTTTCATCTCTGGAAGTCTTTATGGGTGAACGCCGGACAAGTGTTTTTTCCTCTAAACACGGATATGTGGATCCATTGTGTGCGGAATGCTGTGCAAGCCTGCGCCTTGTCGGCGATGCAGCCGTTTGAAGGTAACTATATATCACTTATGCTTCGAGTGCTAGTTGTTCAATATCCTAGAGAATATCTAGATATGATGCAATGCAAAGTGTTTTGAGTGTTCAGACGATGGAACGCCGCATTGTAAACAACGTTATTTCGGCACTGCTCTGTAATATGTTTGTTTAGGGGTTTGTGCGGACTGCTTGCTAATTTTCTGCCATTTGTTTTGGAGCATCACAGAAAACGAGTGCCGTGCAATACTTGTATTTTGAACGGCATGCTAAATAACTATAAAGTATACTCGTGCAAATTTGTAGCTCCGTCCGCGACTTTTAAAGAAAGCGCAAAGGGGCCCGTGCTTTGCACTGCAAATAGATATTCCCGAACCTGTTGCACCTGTAGGTACATACATTCGAGTGGAAACAAAGATGCTTTCGATCGCCTTACTACCCGTAGTTATGTTTTTGCCGCTGAGGTAAGCGACTTAAATAAATCGGATTACATCCGGCATGATCTCTGGAATAGTGTTCGTAGTGTGAATTTTTAGAAGGCTGGTCTGCCGTGTATATTAAATTGATATGGCTATTCTGATACATGCATGTAACATATGTTACCTCTTATTTTGCAGCAACGCTCTCCCATTGGTCACGGGTACGCGAATCTCACGGAAAAAATTCAGGATTGCCGCCAAACACTAAAATATTTTAGTGCTGTGTAATGTTTGTAAAATAAACATTTGATGGAGTATCCGAGGTTGGTTTTTTTTATCTTGCACTGGAGCCCCAGGAATTAAATAGCCACATCAGGTTAACTTTTAATGGGGCCAGCTTCAGACAGTAGTTCCCTAATGGGACACCATTTGCAATGGGCAACTGGCTCTTATTGAGATCTCAGTAAGAGCCACTGGCCCCCGCTGGGACCCACTGCCAACTGGTCCCAATTGCAACTGGAAATAACTGGGACCAGATCAAGTGGTTTATGGCAGGATTCCCAGTGGGGGACCAGTTGCCAGTGGGTCCCAGTTGGGAATTCGGTCCCAGTGGGTCCCAACTGGGAATTTGACCATAAACCAGTTTAACTGGTCCCAGTTGGGGCCAGTTGTTTCCAGTTGCAATATTTTCACCTGGGGTGGTAGCAATCCTCCACAGAACAGTAAGTCGATGGCATTTTGCGAGCAGCAGCGCAAACTCGCGTGCTACTCTTCAAAAGTCCGATACGACGAGAGCATACGAGAGTCGAGCTACGCGGGAAACGCCGCCGGACGCCTCGCGCATGCGCCGCAGCCTCCGTTTCACTGGAAGCCACGAAAGCAACGCCGCATCTCATGCTTTACTTCTTTTACCTTAGAAACAAACGGGATTTGACAATAACATACATATTCAAAATTTCAGCCCTCGTTCTGGTGCGTGTAAAAGCATTGGACTACGTACAACAAAGTGCTTAAGACTGCATACGTCTAGTTCATGGCGCTCGCGCTAGGCTGCGCGACATACCGGTTTTGTTACTTTAAACGCGATTTAAAAATATAAATCCTACTCAAGATCGCGAAAAGTATTCTGGAATCTGTCACTATAATTCACGGCCTTTTCATTTTCACCAGGATCTAATCACCCGTTCTGGCCAGTTGTCGGTCCCTTTAAGCTTGGGCGAAGCCCCGCGGCGTAAGCTGCATCCATATAGTCAAAGCGTCGTGGAACGCGAAGAGGAACGCTACGCGCGTCGTGTCTTTTTTCTAGCCTGGCCGTTAATTCTCACAGGGCGAGCGGGGAACGCGGTCGACAGACGTGCGAGAGCGGGAGAGTTGTGGAGAGGGTGAGGGGAGGGAGATGGGGAATGGAGAGAGAGGAGTGGAGAGGGAGAGGAGGATAGTAGGAGGGGGAGTGGAGAGGAGGTGTGTGGAGAGGGTCTACGCTTGCGCAGTAAGGGTTGTCCGGACGCACACCACTGGATTAAACTCGGCCATAAGATGCTTCGCATCTAATAACTGTTAAGGCATTTGATTTCTTCCTTATGCATGTTAATCGATGGTTCACTCACGCATGCGTTACCCCTATTATCGATATGCCAAGCCTCAATCATTACACGCGCTTCTTCACTCCTGTGCCGATGTTGGGCTTCAGTTGTTAGTCGGCGTTTGTGGTGTCTTGACTTCTTTCTTGTGTCCGTGTTTGCACGCCCTGTATTTTAGAATGAATAATTACATTCAGTATTGTATGAGAACGCCGCATTCCTGCAGAGTGAAAGCAGGACTGTACAGTTGCCGCAACAAATAGTCATACCACACGAGTTATAGTGCAGGGTTGTTCATTACGGGAGGCCAAATTTTAACGCAACGCACCCTCCACTCTCTCCCTCGGTCGAGTACGAATAGTCTGCCTCGATGTGTGCGCCCCCCGGACAAAACGCGCATCAAGGCACCCCAAGTACGAAAGAAATCGAGCGCCACAATGGATGCAAAAGTGAAAATGAAGCGACGACGTGGTTCTCACAAATGCTTGCCGTCGGTACCCTGCTTTCGGAGGTAAATGTGGGAACAGTTTTTTAATGCAACACCAGGGGTCCTTGGTCGCCATTGTCGTCGAAAAACATGTGTAACCACCAGGGGCGTAGCCAAAAATTTTTTTCGGGGGGGGGGGGGGGTTCAACCATACTTTATGTATGGTCGTGCATGCGTTTGTATGTGCGCGTGTATACATACGCAAGCAAAACTGAAAAATTTCGAGGGGTGGGGGGTTAAACCCCCCCAACCCCCCCCCCCCCATGGCTACGCCCCTGGTAACCACAACCTTGTGCATTAAAAATGGCGGGAAAGGCCCGATTGATCGAGTGAAGGTATGGGGCATAATTTGCGCAACCCATTAGGTGATTTGGGGGGGACAAAGTGAGGTATTGGGCTAGTTGGTTTTTCATGATTATAAAAAAGCTGCGCTACAGTTACTGCGAAATACGAAGTTAGGAGGGAGACGCAAAACGAAGTGGACACTACAAGCGCAATGTTGTGCTTGTAGTGTGCACTTCGTTTCGTGTCTCCCCCCTAACTTCGTATTTCGCAGTAACTGTAGCACAGTTTTTTTATAATCGTGATTTGGGGGGGCGCCGCCCCCCCCCCCCCATGAGCACACCTATGTTAACAGTGTACTGTAGTGACGGCGCAACACTTGTACACGTGGTCTGCCCGTGCCACTCGGGCGCAGGTCACATATGGTTCATCCACCGCACGTGTGTGCATGATAACTGTTTTCATTTGTTCATTGACTCATTGCTATGGTTATCAGTAGGGGTGTGCGAATAGTGAAATTTCATCTCGACTCGAATTCGAATCGAATAGTGCCGAATAGTGGGAAAAAAATCGAATATCGAATCGAATACAAAAGGTTCTATTGAAAATTGAAAGGAAAACCAGAGCAATGAAACATGACCATGTCTACGAGTACATAACGCGGTGAGTGACTACTACCGAAAGACTACAAATAGTCATGCAGAAACACAAGGTGTTTCACATGACCTGTCTGCAGGCTCTCTCGCCGTGATGTTACGTTGTTTCCTGCGGTTGAAAACATGCGCTTACTGGGAACCTCAGGGAATTGGAAGGCATCGCAAAGTGATTTCGGCGATACATTGATAAAGTGCAGCTCCGTGCTCGGCGGTGCGGCAGCGGCGACTGCACAAGTGAACAGATTTTCACATGTGAAGCCAATTACCGGGGGTTTCGCTGGCCAAAGTCGGGACGTTTTACGGTTGTTGCGGCTTACGCAATCGAACTATGCAGGAAGTCCGTGCCGTCATTTCGGGCGCGAAGTTGGCGAGGGCTGGACAGTTTTCTCACGTGTTTTTTTTTTTCTACGTGCGACAATGACATAATAGCATTCTTTAAAATATACATGCGCGCGCTTTTAAACCAGGACATCGCTGAAAGTTTCAACGAAAGACCTACTGTAGCGACGTTAGCGTTAGTTTTAGCGACCCCACTCTAAGTTGCACCATTGGCCTTTGTCGCGTTTTAGAAATTCGTCCTTTCGAATTATTCGAAACTTCGAATACTGGCTATTCGAAAGTCGAATCGAGTTATTCGATTAGGTATAATTCGATTCGAATTCGAAACTCGAATATTCGCACACCCCTAGTTATCAGCGCTTCCTTTGGTTGAACCGGTACCTTGCTTTGGTGAGGAATTCGTAGCGGGCATTTAAACGGCACATTTCCAGGCATTTTCTTTATTTTCCAACCGCTTGATTAAAAGATGAAATGCAAACTTGATTTCTTTTTCGCAGCACTTATTATTTTGTAGGTTGTATTAAAGCTATCCGGATAGTCAGCAGAACTCTGCGGTTTAACCAGTTCCAGAAGGGAGGCTCTTCAGCAGGACTAAAGCTATGCATGCCTTTCGGTTCGAACTGATTTGATTCTGTAATGATGTCCCATCTAGGTGGAAGGGTAGATCGTACTCTATTCGCCTTTTCGGTCGGTTTCAAGATTGCGATAGCAGCAGCAGGTGTTGCACCCAAGAAACTTCCGGTCACTTCAATTATCACTCTCTAACACCGAAGCAGAAAGCATGCTTTTGAAGTTGTGCCAGAGTAAGGAAAGACTCTTTTTCCGCTTTCAGGTAAAAGGAAGGCGCTGAAAGTGAAGGACTAACTCTTATAATGTTGTGTGCGCAGCTCAGTAAAATATTTTATAAAATATTTGGCCACACACAGGGAGAGAAATGTTGAAAATGTGCCGGTTACTCGCTAAGGCTTTTGTTCCTCGACAACGCTACTCGGCTACTCCGGCGCACAAAACCGGAAGTCGTCCAGCAGCTTTGTTTGTAAACAGCGAAAGGGTCTATATATCGTCAAACTTTCGTTATAAACACACAGTCCGAATGAATACGGCATAGTTGCTTACGGATCTCCCATAGTAGAGCACTATACATAAAGCTCTGAATCGTTCACCACTACTTCTGAACTCACCTAGTCGGCTTCAATGCCTGCCGTACAGCCGTTAGCACGCTTAACACGAACGCTTCGCAGCGTGGCCTGAAACGGTTTGATTGACGCTAGCGCCGCGTAGCTTTGGGTTCTGTTGCCGAGATATTACCAATGCATGCCGATATACCAGAGCATACCGAGGTATTTTCTCAGCAACAGCGCCCAGCACTTCGCGGCTGGCGTCAGTCAAACCAGTCCAGGCCACGTTGAGGAGCGTTCGCGTTAAAGGGACACGGAAGTGAAACAATGAATCGATTTAGGTTGATAAATTGTACTCTAAGAACTCGAATGTCGTTAATTACAGCATCATGGGGCAATTAATAAAGGACAAAGTTTCGTTTTTAAATTTCGCGCCGAAATCGCCGCTCGTGACATCACGGATTTCTAAGTGCATTTTTCTGTTTTTGCGACATGGGCTCAACGAAATTTCCTAAAGCTTGGTATTGCAAGTCTATGGCCCCATCAGAGGACACTGTACTTCATCTATACTGATTAGGAACTACGTGGGACCTGGTAGATGCCGTAAAGATCTGCTACGTCATGACGTTTGGTTCGCGAATTTCAAGGTGGCGTCGCCACTGGCATTTTCTGTTTTCCCTTTTTCTAGCATAACAAGCGTCTTCTCACGGCGGCAGTGGTGATTTTGAAATTGTGAAGGAATAATTTACTAATATGCGAAAAATTCTTTTTCCTTTGTGTCCCTTTAAGCGTGCTGACGGCTGTAGACACACGGTGAAGAGACAGCTCCCCCGGTTACACTGGCAAATGTAGTGTCGTTTCGAGCGAGTGCATTTACGCCCTCAGAATGTCACTTTGGCGGCGCGCAGCTACGCGAAAAAGGGAAGTGTACCTTGGAAATGATGGTAATGGGTACTTAAGTAACACAACAGATGTTTCTTATTTCAGGCAATGTTCCTTAACAAATAATGTGTTACAGCTATAAGCAGCCCTGGAAATTTACTTTAGCAACAAACGCGGCGGATGCGGCCATTGCACGGCGTATGCTGGGCATGACCCTGGCGGTCGTGGCTGTAAACTGCATGAGAGCGAGGATAGCAAAGTAGTCTTTTAATGCATCATAATATTCTTAATAACTAAAATAATACCTTCAAAAATACTATGAACTCAGCTTCAGATAATAACTTATTTATTCTCGGGCCACTGCTACCGAGGCTATAGACACTCCGTCGCAGCGAAGTGAGTTTGACGAACGCACTCGCCGGTAAGTGCGCTTGGCAGCGAGTGTCACTACACACGGGAACGCCATACACTAGCGGCGAAGTGTACTCCGAAGTGTACTACGAAATGTACAAAGTGCACTAAAGTTGGCCCGTGCGACAGGGGTGAGACCACTCTCCCATAGTGGTCTCATAGTAACGTAAAACACGATAGAAGGCAGTACTCTAAATTGTCTCTATTGTAATGCGAGAGCATTAATTGGCTCATTGTGCGATTCCTCTGTCGTCTGTCTCCTGAAAGCTGTGGCAGAAAAGCGGAACATCAATGACGTCATTTTCGAGGACGTGCACGTGGCTGTTCGGAAAGCGAGCGTTCGAATGCCGAACGTTGGCAGGTGATGCACTGGATGACGCCTAATTCCCCGACAATGCCAAAGGCAGGGCGAGCGCGGCGATCTGCTGCGACGCAACGCTCCGACCGAGAGATGGCCGATTAACTTTTATTACAGCAAACGCTGTGTCTGCCAAGGTTATTAATCGCGTCGCAATGACCTTGAGTCGCCGGAGCACGTGTGCCAGTCGTGAAGTCAAGCCACGTGATCCGCTGTGGAGAGACGTCGCAGCCGCGCTCTCTCAAAGCCTCACCGCTGCGGTAATCACGTGACTAGGCGAAGGCAAACCACCAAGAGATGCTCGGGTGCTCCTCTCCGTGAATTTCCGCTATCCCCAGCGGCCGCCATACGAGCAACAGACGCTGTCATGAGAGCGAACAAAAACCTCTTTGTCCGCTAGCAGGTGCGCGAGCTCCCAGCTCTTTCACCTCGCACGTTGTGGAGGAGCACTCGTAGAGGTGTAGAGACGAGCCCACGAACGGAGCGCGGTGAAGGAAAGAGCGAAACGAGCAAAGACCGCGTTTCGATAAATCAAGCGCGTGTAGCTCTGTTAGCGTTTGCTGTAGGCTAGTGCACACCTGCACCTCTGGCTGCTTTAGGGTCATCGAGTAGATATAGTTGGCCGGCAGGCTGCGAAAGCTCAAGTAAAGGCACATTTGCCGGCTGAAACCCCAGAGTAAATTAAGGTTTTGTTCAGTGATGCTACTGAGCTCTTCTGATATGGAGTAATTTCTGGAGAAGCAAAAGTTTCATTTTGGAGCATTTTGGAGCAGCAAGAATTTCCATTCTGGAACACTTTAGAGCAGGTAATTTTGCATCTCAGAGCACCTTGGAGCAGCTAATTCCACATTCTGGAGTACATTGGAGAAACAGGTTGCATTTACATTCAGACGCCTGAATAGTAAATGCGGCGAACACCTTAGATGCCTCATCAAACGCGAAAACTGACCGCCGCCGGCGTCCCGCGGCGTCGGCGTCCACACTGGTGATGCAAAAAATCATCACGTGATGACGTCACCGTCATCATGACGTCGCAGATCGCCAAAATTTGTGGCGTCATTATGAAGTCACTATGGAGTCGCGTAACGTGACGTAAGACGATAGATGTCATCACATGACATCGTCGCCTGGTCAAAAGTGGGCCGATCACGGAGGCAGTACAAAACCAGATGAGGTGCAGAAAGCTTGCAATGCCTCCTATCCTGGAGGCAGTGGAAAACCACGTTAGGTGCAGAAAGCTTTCGGCGGGGATCGGGGGAGGGTCAATACATCGTCTGGGAAAAAACAGAACAAGATGACTTTCGCCTTCCAGTCGTCTTAGGCGAATGCATAAGGGATCGACCCTGTGACTTTCCTTTTCAATATTTCACTCAGTTATGCAAAAATAAGCGCGTCGTGCAAAGGGATGTTGTGGAATAACCTCCTCAGATATTTTCTTTTGACACCAACAATTAAACAGACTGCTGGATGAATAAAATTGTAGGTTATGAAAGGACACTCTAAATACAATTACACAGTCGTCAGAGTGCATGGCTCCTGCTGGAAATCTATATTGACGATAATAAAATTGGCACTTTAAATCAGAAGAAGCGGCAGACAAAAGGACGCGACATTAGTGCCCCAGTTCACGGGCGTCGGCAGGATTTTTTTACTTCGGAAGAGGGTGGGCAAGTGCGTCCTTCGCGCCCCCTTGCTGATGCCCATGCCTCAATGCCAAAAAATTAAGAAAGCTTCACACTAGTGGCGCCAAGCGTGAAGGAAGTGCGGATCTAGGCGGCCTTTCCTTGTTCCACTTCGTTTTTTCTCTTTGTTTTTTAATCTCTTTTTTTGTCTCTGTTTAGCGTCTCGCAACACGATCAGTCGTGCTGCGGGACGCTTTTCATCAATGAATCGATTAATCAATCGTTTATAGATATTATCTTCCACATTCGCAACGTTCAGCTACGGTGGTGCCGCCACGCGGCACCCGGCGAAAGCCGGGATCCGGTGATAGAGTGAAAACTTGCCTGGCGACAACGCTGTTGTTGTAACCTCTGCCACATGGCTCATACCCACTCCGAGGGATTGACCAAGAATTGATCTTATGGAGTTTTTTGTTTTACGTGTGGGCTTTGCTTCGTCGTCGTTGTGTCTTCTTGTGCATGCGGCCAGTGAATTACGATCGATTTTGTCTCCGCAGCATCGTGGTAATGGTAAATAGTGATATTGTGATCATGGTAAAATTGTGTCTGCGCAGCATCGCTTCAGTATAATGGGTAAATAGTACAAGAGAAATCGCGGTTGCTGCGTGCCACAATACTCAAACCGTATATGCCGTGAAAGGCGTCGTAAATGTGCTTATATATAGTTTTCACTTGGACAGGCGACAGAAAAAGAACTGGGCTATCCACGTGCACACCGGGAAGTTTGTCACACAGAAAATTCATAAAGGTCATCATCATAAGAAAATGATGATTTGCATCGCGCATTTCAAATCGGTTTTTTGGGACGAAACTGAAGTGCTCGGATTTTATGTGCCAATATACCACGCGATACGATTATGGGACACGCTCTAGAGAGGAGCTCCGGATTAACTTTCACTACCTGGGGTTCTAATGTGCTCCTAAATTTAAGCACACGGGCGTTGATCTGCGTTTCTCCACCATCGAAATTCGGCCGCCGCAGCCGAGAATTGAACCTGCGCGTCAACATGCTGCGCGACATGTTATGGACACTCCAGGCACATTTCTGCCGTCGGCGTGGCCGCAAGGTTCTGCATCAAGTTCATGTCGATAGCGTCGCCCCGCGCATCTTCCGTTCTGCGTGCGAGTGAAAGCGCGGTCGGGCTGCCGACGATCGCGGCAGAGAGGAAACGCGCTGGCTGTCTCCGCCGCGCGAAAGACGCATGGAGCGGTCCCGGAGGGGGTGCTGCGTGGCTGCAGCAGTAATTGCGTACATTGACCAGCCCGGCGTGGTCACCCGCGGTCCCACACACCTTACCTTTACAGCGATTAGCAGACGGCTCATATCCTTTGTACCTGTTGTGTTGTCATGGCCAAGTTTGAGCTGAAGCCATAGAAAGCACGAAGGCCTCTTCGCTCGCTGCAGCGACCGCGTCTCCTTACGCCAGCGTTTTATTGAGTTAACCCATATATGCCCAGTGTCCTACATATAGGACGCTTCTTTGATGCACTCTAACATCGCTTATTTCGTTAGCTGATGACTAGCGCCACCTACAGCACATCAAGCAGGCTTCATTCTCAACGTGTGCAAGCCTAGACATTGCTTGCTTTGCATGCTGCCACGTGCCGACCGCTTTCTCCGGGCAAACGCGTGCTTTGTATGAAATATGTCATGGAGAAGAACAACTGCAATGTCGGTGTGCACGTGAAATGTTTCAAGGCTTACCACACCCGCACATATCACCCCTAATGCCCAGTGTCCTATATGACGGCTTGAAAAACAGTGCTGCGTTTACCTGGCAGTAAATAAAGAACTTGTGCTTTCTTTTGAGGGTAGAAGTACACTTTTTGTGGAAAAAAAAATATTTGTTTTGTCATTTTTTTCGGAGTTTGGGCATATTGGGTTAACGCCAGATCGGGTGCAGAAGGAGTTAGGCGCTGGCCTTTCTTCGTATAACATTACAATTCGTTGCCATTGCATTCACTGCTTCGCCCATGCGGCGAAACTGATTTTTTTTGCCAACATCACTACTGCCAGAACCAGAGTCTACAGCAACCCGCCGCTCTACCTATGACGTCATACGTGCCGTTTCAAGTTACGTGACTTCCGCATGTGACGCCGACCGGAATTTCCGCTATTGCACTCTGCACTCTAAGAAAAAGTCGAGTATTTGGCGAGTATTTCTGCTACACAACAATAATCGTCATTCGGCTTGCTCGTGTTCCTTTCTCGAAAACCCGGCTTTTGTCACTTTCCTATCAAGAATGATATGTCATGCTGATAACGCACGCGCCGTTCGTGACCGGAAAGTGCCGGGACCGCGGTGATAACGCGAGGAAGGTACGCGCGGTGGATGACGATTATTGTTGTGTAGCAGAAATACTCCCCAAATACTCGACTTTTTCTTAGAGTGTGTAGGATACTGAAACGCACTGCAGTTTGAATTTTGCTTTAGAGCATAACGTGCAAATTCAATGAGGTCATTACGTGAGGTTTTATTTATCTTTTTATTTGAAGCATTGCCCGGAGCGCCTACGTTTGCATCATAACGGGGGGCACTAAAATTCATAGAGTGAATCCAAAGTATACTTCGGCTAATCAAACGTGGTGGTAATGAATTTCATTTGGAAATAATTTTAGGGTACTTCTAAGATTTTTTTAAAAGTTTGTGATCCAAACAGGAAGACTGAGAGTGTGCTGGCTGTTGGTAATATGAAGCATTGATTCCCATTTGCTTGTCATAAATTGAATAAAAAAGTTGAAGTCTAAGATTACGTCTTTCGATTTTTTAAAGATTGCCACTTAAGGCCCCTCCATGTCTCGAGAACTTTCAGATCAATCATACTTCTCCAGAGCAAATCTGGCTGTAATAGGCTGCATCGATATTTACATAGTGTACATAATACATACATAGGCACAGTATGCCTATGTCAGCACTACATTGGGATACACCTTCCAATACAAGGTGAGTTGCAGACCTTTCACAGGGGTCAGAACATTTTTTCACGGGAAACAAACAAAGCAATCATACGAATATTCTCTTTTTATTACAGTTCAGTATTATATTAATTCCTTTACAAAGAAACATTGCCTGTCTTCAAGAAGACAGTCAAGGCAGTAAACACCAAGGCCACCACAACATTCAACTACTAATAAAGGGGAGCTGAAACACTTTCTCAACAACGTAACATTCCCTACCCTGGGAACGTGCCGCTGTGAACATCAAGTTAATACTACGCCATTATGCTTCTTGCAACAAAAGACCATTCTGTTCTCTTGACCAGACAACCTACAATGTCGCATAGTGGGACAGTTGCTGCAAATTACCTGCAAATTTCGAAGCTTCTGGTCTGCTTCACTTCATGCTACATCAGCAGATGTCACAGGCTACAGATTCCAGCAATCACTCAACCAAAAGCTTGTGCACACATACAAACTCCTCAACAAGTGAGAAACAAGCAAGCACCGATTATTAAAGTGTCTTGCTTATTTTTTTTTACCGCTCCTTTGGTGTTTTTAAACATTTTTATTTGGCACAGAGCTCAAAAGACTACCATCAGTGGACCACACAAGGAAAAACAAAAATAGCAATGATGGCGACACTGCTACTGTTGGCTGAATATAATGTGCGGCCCGAGCTGAGTGGGTAAGTAGACATTTCACACACTGCACCTCCCCTGCTACTCGGTAAGCCTTCATCAAAAATTTCTTCAGGAATACGCTCCTTCAAAGGCATTGCATTACTTCCAGCGCGTTGCACACGTTTCAATGAAAGATGTTTCAGGACCCCTTCAACTAATCTCAGTCACTTTCACAATCTACGCTGAAGTAGCATCCCTAGTGGGAAAAAGAAAATGCCACTCACAAAAGTGTTTCATGAACTATATTGCCACATGGCTCAACAAATTTTTGGCCTCAGTATGAGCAACCTGCCCAAGTTTGCCTGACTTAGTTTGTCCCATGACCAGTGCTAAATGGACCAGACGAAGACTGTAGAGTACACTAAATAGCAGGTACTGGACATGGACTTGTTAAAAAAAGATTTCAAGCTCACTTAGGCTAAAAAAGTGCCGCAAGACAGTGGCAGGAGAACAAAAAAAATTGTCTCCTGTCACTCACAGTACTAGTTCCGTGCATCCTCGTCCAAAAGCAATCCATCTCCTTTTTAGAGTGCCAAGGCCTTAATCACGATGAAAGAAATCATAGAACAGGAAATTTCACCGGAGCCAATCTTTCGATAAGTGGACTTTCTTCATAAGGGCAGAGGATAGAGGGGTGCGTTTATGTTAAGACCCAACCATACGAAGCCACTAGATTAATTAGCCGAGGAAAGCATAGGAGTTGTCATTTGCAGTACTTAACTGAAATGTATTAATTAAAAGATCCAACCAGGACGACAAACAACTTCAGAGTAAAGCACAAAAAACAGACGATATAACAGACGATGTAGATGAGAGTGGCCAAAAGGCAGGTGCTCTCGTGTACGTTGTCCATTTTTTTGCGCTTTACCATCATGGGGTACGAGCTAGCCTGAAACACAACACTTACAAGTAACACTTCAGATAAAAATATTCAGGAGCCCCTCTCCACTGGGAAATGGGGGCTTGACGTGTGACCTGATGTACTATTCTTTCTTTCTTCTTTACTTCTTTCTGTCTTTCTTTCCTTCTTTCTTTCTTTCTTTCTTTCTTTCTTTCTTTCTTTCTTTCTTTCTTTCCTTCTTTCTTTCTTTCTTTCTTGATTCCCATCACATTGCAGCTGCATGTTTCCTTCCTCCATCCCGGGAATTGGACTGTAATCTACGTGCTTAGCAGTGCAACACTTCAGTTTCTACAGGCAACAAGGACAGTCACGCGTTCATATGCTGGCAACAATGAAATGTGGCAACGTGAAATGACAAGTCACCTTGATGAAAGATCGTATTGCTGTATCAGAAACAACCGATCGCTGACAAGCCCACGATCACAAGAGCATCAATTATTACGAAACGGCGCATGCCAATACGCATTGTGACCAGCGCACCTTTGGGGGCGCATTTCTTTGCGCCCACAGATGGCGGGTTTTTTCCCAGTCATACATACAATGCCAACAGCACTGTGAGGCAGCACATCATCATCATCATCAGCCTGTTTACGCCCACTGCAGGGCAAAGGCCTCTCCCATGTTCCGCCAATCAACCCAGGCCTGTGCTTTCTGCTGCCACGTTATACCTGCAAACTTCTTAATCTCATCTACCCACCTAATTTACTGTCTCCCCCTCACGCGTTTGCCATCTCTTGGAATCCAGCCAGTTACTCTTAATGACCACCGATTATCCTGCCGACGTGTTACGTGCCCGGCCCATATCCATTTCACACACAAGCTTTGCTTGAATACAAATGACTCCTCCCGTGCTTTCATTGGCGTCATTATCTGTTGACTTCACATGATACGCAGCAACTAAAAGAATTTTTTCTCTATTGTGTCCCTTCATGGAGTAGTGGCAAAGTCTGTGGTTGGTGCTTTAAGACTGTGACAACCCATTCAAAAGGACTGGAGCGAGATGCGGCATCGCTCAACCCGTGCCATGCCAGAGGGTCTCAACGATGCTGGAAGAAATGTGAAGACGCTTCTCCTCCTCCGACTGCGTCACCTTTGTCAGCTGCATGAAATCACCTGGACAAAAAACAAACAAATGAGAGATAAATTCTGATGATGCAGCACGGTTATTGAAACAAACAGTAAGCTTGAAGAAGCCATTACAGCCCGAAATTAAATGTACCACACACCATGTAGCTAGCACCTGTGGTGTGCAGTACTGTGTCTCGTTTTATGTTCTTTTAAATATAGGAAAGCGGCGCAACACGGGACTAAGACGTAGATAAGGGAACACGTACAAGTGCACACTGCCAACTGGTTTATTTTCAAAAGAACACTCGACATACATAATAGCACGCACATGCGCAGAAAGCGAAAATCAAAAGCGATCCTGTAAAAAAACAAATTCATTGCTGTACAAGATGGCAGAACGTACGCTTGCTCACCTACTGCCAAACAATTTGATAGAGTAAGCCTCAGCTAATTCCCTTGCAACTGCAGGGCGACTTCTCTTAAAGATCTTAATGCAGTGGCTCTCAAATGGGGTTCTGCGGAGCCTGGGGGTTCCGCAGAGCTGTCTCAGGGGTTCCACGACGCCATCACCCGTGAAAAAAAAAAAGTTTTGGAGGCGAGTTTTGACCTATTCCCAGTTCCAGATCCTGCTCCAGGAACTGCAGCGACATTCTGAACAAGATCACCTCGGCTGCCCCAATGCCTCAATTAAATACTAAGCCTGCTACATAAGCCGCAATAGCGCTGCACTTCATTCGCCTATTCTGTCTTCCTTTTGATACAGTAGCGAGCACCACCCCCCCACCCCGCATAAATTCGCATAAAGTCGCACAT